>NC_028640.1:8336132-8377245 GCF_001406875.1 Solanum pennellii
CATCAAGTGTGCTTGCTGATACATTTTGAATCAGTGTGTATAGTGTTTTAGATGATGCATTGATACATGAATTTGTTGTGTATCATAATATTTTCTATGTATCATGAGGTTTTGAAAATTGTTATAATGTATCATTAACTAAGTTTAATAACTGCGTCATCAACTGTGCTTGATGATACATATAGAATCAGTGTGTACAGTGTTTAGTCGATGCACTGATACATGTATTAGATATGTATCACATGTTATAATGTTTAGTCAATGCACTGATACATCAATATCCAACTCGGCTGCAATTGCTGCTTTGAGATTAGAAAACGAAATTGAATCTCCAACAACGATTCCGTCGATTTTGTAACTTTCATACTGCAATTCGTTCACCCAAATTCCGGAATGTCTCATCAAAATTGATGTATTCATCTTGAAAAATCCACAGTAACAACAATAAAATTACTGCAGTTCGAAATTTAACAGATTGTTCATAAAAAATGTATTCAAAATAGATGATATAATCTTTGATTTTCAAAATTTGAAATTAATATCCAATTACGTGCTGATTTAATGCTGATTAATGATCTGTTACCATAAATTAAGCTGTTTTAGTTAACAAGATTAAATGTACCGTTTTTTCCCCATTTTTTTTCTTAACAGTTTAAACTTACCATGTATCATTTACCATGTATCCATAGAGTCTAAAGTATCACGGCACAACAATTTTAAGGGATTTTTAGTAAATACTAAATTTATCGGGACAGAGTGTAATTATTGAATTACACTATGGGATTCCTTAAATTTTTACTATTAAAAGTGCTATTGCAGATCATACCTTTTGATAAACCTCTTCCTGCCAATCAGCTCCATTTGCATTTTCCATCTCATCTGTAAAATGTAAAGGTGTTATAAGTAAAGAAAAAATTAAAGATAACACAAATATTAAAGAACTTGATTGCTTGCATCATTAAAATTCAAGAAAATTTTACATCAAATGTTACATATTTCAGGCATATTATTACAATTTTTTTTAATGCATGTGGAGTCCAAGCACCTTCCACCAACAATAAATTCTAGGTAACTCTGTTCACTAATACTATGTAAGATCAGAAGAATCACCTAGTTTTTTTCTAGTTTATGAATCAGCTAGTGTTTTTTTTTGTCTCCCATAAGATGAAAACCTAAGACCTTATGATTCTCGACCTTTATTGACAACTACGCCACATCCTTACCTCCAAATGTACTTGTCTAACAGAGCTATGTGATTTCCACTTTTATTGAGTATTTGGTAATATGTTAATACTTCCATGTTTTAATCTATACTATTATAAAAGTATGAATCTCCACTAAAAAATTTGATTGCCATTCATAGTTCACATGTGCTGGATAATATTTTTATTACAATTAATGATAATACTTCCACTACAACAAAAACAACTTTTAGCGCCATTAAATATTAACACTAATAAAGAGTGTTAAAGCCTTTGCCGGTATTAGTTAAGTGCCATTAGAAACAATGTCGCTAAAGGCTTTAGGAACATATACAAAGAGTGACAATTGCCGCTAAAAATACATATTTAGCGGCAATTAAGAATTAAATGCCATTAATAATCATTTTTGTTGTAGTGTTCTTTTGAGCTAAAATTCTATCTACGAAGAGATCTCATTTGTAGTATTATACTAAGAACTCATAGCAAACGAGGATAACTATTGGGGTTATAGTGTTATTTTCATTGAATAAAAATCATGGATAAGATAAATAATTTGTGATATGTAATGATCTTACTTAGTATAGCTTATATCAAAGTTCCATTATGAAACAAGAGTAACTACTTCAGCAAATAAACAACAAAGATTTAATCTCAATTGATGAGGCACAAGGGTCAGAATCTCGCCATGTTATTTGAAGGCAACAACAAGTTTCGGGTAAATCAAATTCTCCCTTATTTATCTATTCTCTTCTTCTCTAATTCTGTTATTCTCCTTTTCTTCTATATTTAGATTCGAGATCTTTCATGGATACCCACTCATTCTCACTATCTTAGATTTCTCTACTATTCAATTTGTTGTATTAGACATTCATTTTCTAGTTCATAAGAAAATTGTCCCAAAAAAACTGAGTTGATTTACTTTTGAAATTCCAATTTACAGTGAGATCCAAATTGGGATCGTGACAAGATAACTTGTCCCAACCAGAACCCACACTTGCTAATTAGGGTTCACATATAGTATACTCTGCTCCAGGGTGATAGCCCACAAACCACACATAAAAAATAAACAATTTTTAAATTAGTAATGTAAAATCATTGACAAAACAAAAGACAAAAAAAGTACAGGTAAAGATTGAAAAAAGAAGAAAAATCATTACCTTGAGTATTATTTTTATCAATACTTATCTCCATCATGACCAACCTTTTGACGCCCTAAGCTGAGCCCTAGCGTGTGTGTGTGTGTATATATATATATATATATAAGGAGAGAGAGAGAGAGACTCAAATACCCTTTATAAAGAATGACTCACTTTCCATTTAGTCTGTTTAAAAAAGATTGACTTTTCTTCTTATTTTGGTAATATTTTAATTTCATCTTTCCAGGTGACATGTTTAAGGCAAAAGGATTAATAAAGAACAATTTTGTACATTAAACATAACTCTAATTTAGGACAACAAGATTTAACAATTTTCGTTATTTTCTTAAACTCCGCCTAAGTCAAATTAGACCACTCTTTTTAAAACAAAGGGAGTAATATTTTTTAATCAACTTTATTTTTTTAAGATAATGGTCACTCAAGTCTCTAAAAATTATCTTAATATATTTTCAATAAGAAGTTAGTCAATATAGTTTTTGTAATATAAAGCTCACTCGATAAATGACAATTATATCAAAAAGTTATTTAACTCTATTTTTTAATATAATAGAAAAATCACTTACCATGCTATAGCTAGAAAAGAGATCAAATCAACCAAGGAAAGTAAGAAGAAAAAAAAGAAAGAACTAACTCTAATGTTGTTGATTTACCATATAAGGAACTACACAGTCCAAGCAAGCATTAAGATTCTCTATTCAATGTCATTAAGATCAAATATTTAAGACACACCAATCGATATTGTTATAGCCGATTCAAGTGTTAGTCTAGTAATTAACTACGGTTATTTATTAAATTATCATTCTTTTATCTTTCATAAGAAGACCCTAGCATGGTTCTTTTTCTTACCATGCTTCTAGCCAAAAGTGATGAGTTATCAAAGAAATTAATGTGTAGAATTTTTCAATCTTGACTGTTGATGGACGTATAATTATCATCCGTAGTTAGCCGTACTTGGATAGAAAAGATTGATGTAGGACATTCCTAATTATCATATTGATCCACAAGAAAGTTTGTTTCCATGCTTCTTTTCAAAGGTGATAAATTATCAATGATCTTGATTTGTGTAATTTTTCAATCTTAATTGTTGGTGGACGTATAACTATCGTTTGCAATCTAATGTACGTCAATACAAAATATTAATGTCACATTCCTAACTAAGAGATTTACTCAATCTAATAATTGATTATCACTAATATTTAAATATGTAATTAAATATTTATCTTATTTTAATCTAGTGTAGGGGCAAAATGATATTTAAACTTTCAACTTTTGTTTGTTTCTACTTTTAGTAATACTAGTCTCTGGACACGTGCATTGCAATCGCGTTCCATGTGATTTTTATAGATAGATTCTTTAGAACAGTTAAAATTTTATGCAAATCTTGTGAAGTGAAATTTTTTTTTAAGTGTCAAGAAACACCAAACAAGGGGCACATTGTAATATTTAATATCAATTCCTTTGTAGATATTATTGATAATTTTATAACTTTTTTAGTATTTAACATACTTCCAATAAATTCAAATGACTAATCTAAGACAAATAACAATACATACTTACGATAATAATAAAAAATTCATAAAAATTAGATTGGTGAAGTCGAATAGACAAAAAATTTATGAAAAGTAGAAGAAAAATAATTAAAATATACACATCATTCGCAAGACGTTATTAATATTGATTATAGATAGAAATTAAATGTAGAATCAATAAGTTATCCATATTGGGAATTCGGAAGCTACAAGTTTAAAGCGGAAAAACAGAAGGCACAGACCCTGAGAGGGAATTAATTGCACAGACAAATAGTATAATTTGCAAATTATGTATAACGAAGTATGCATCATATTTTTCTCCTAAATAAGATAATACATATTTCTGATAAAAGTACAGACACACACACCCATGCACACACAACACACATGCACGCATGCACACACACATTATTGTTGAATTTGTATAAAAAAATAATAAATCAAAATTTTATTTTAAAAGATACATCACTTGAGAAAATATTTGTTGTTATGATACAGAGAGCCTTTTAAATTTGTGAATTTAAAGTTTGAACTTGTATTGTGTTTACTGTAATTCATTACTTTAGTTATTCATATGTTGATAAACTCGAAAAAGCGGACAAATACATTTATCATCTAAAAATAAATACGTGAAGAAAATCAATATAAAATAGCTCCATAATGGTATATAGAAATATGCCGTTTGAATTTCTTGCTCTAGATTACTGTACATGCATGTAAATACCTCCAACTCTTAATATTGAATTAACTAAGAGAATTGAAATTTAACGAGAAAAGAAATCTTAAAAATTATCAATAACTTATCAAACATGATGAATAAACATGTTTCTCAACAAAACTTGCTAACAAAGCAAAATACATATACATTTATCAATTCAGCCCAAACGTTTAAATGTATTGTCTAATTTTATACCTATATCTTTTATAATAATAACATATCTCGTGAAATCTATCTAGCAATTATAGAGTGTGCACAGACCTTATCTCATCAGAAGACCCTCAACTCGAGTCAAATATAGACAATCATAGTAAATATGAAAAAGAAAAATGACAGTGAAGAGAATATAATATAATATAACAACTATTAACAAAACAGTAACAACAAAAAAAGAAGTGCAATAACTGAAACACCATAAAAGAAATGGCATCGAAGAAAGAAAAAGAAAGATAGTACAAGAATAAAAATACTTCTACGATACACACTACTAAGTCTAAACCTTTAGGATAGCAAGAGAGCGCTCCACTACAACCTTCTACCTCAATCTGCGATCTTCAATCTTAAACATTTTGTATAATTGATGAAATCAATTTAATTTTTCTTCTGAGCTATGAAAGGCGAATTAGATTATGTGTTTTTCAATAATAATTTTAGCTCATGCACATGATATTCATAAGAAAAAAGCTTGCCTAGAAATCTGTAGAAAGCTCAAAAGTTATGTTGGAGAATGGAAAAACATTCTTAAAATGTGTTTTAAAGAACTCTTTGTAGTTTAGGTATTTAATATAATATGATAAAATATATAGTTTTATATTTAATTGGTTAGAAAGTTTATAACATTTTGAATTTAGAAAGGGGTTAAATAGTATTTCAACTTTTATATTTGTGGCTTTCTACTTTTTGTATAACTAGTTTCAGGAACGTGCGTTGCACCTTTGTTTCTTACAATTTTATAAAAATTTTACTTGATAGACTTCCTGTAGGTAGTTATTCATTTCACATCATTTTAAAAAATAAAATAAATTGCTACAATAAGTGTCCTTGGAAAATGAAAACCATTTCCAACTTTATATCGTTCTTTTTCGATGGTTTTTGGGTTCCTTTTCAATGTAATCATATAAGTGAGGTCTTAAAAATTTATACATATGCATCCTTGTTTATACCATACAACCTGTAAATATAAATATAGAGAAGTAGTGTAACATCTCACAAATTGAAATAGCTAAGAGATAAGCTAAGAAACTATAAATAGCCATTTTTGGAAAGAAAAAGAAAAATCTGGAAAAATTACCTAGGTTAAGAAAGACAATTATGGTCATTTTCAAATAATCATAACTTTAGATCAGGATGATTTAGAGGTAGTTCTTGATATGGTTGAAAATCCATTGGAGAGATCTTTCCAACACCGCTAAGTGTGCACATTTTCGATATCGTATGAGAGAGATATTCTTATCGGAAGTTGAATGTTGAAGTAAGGAAATTCCCAATCCGGATTTAAGGAAGGGCAAACTAGTCTTTTCACCAATTAGTTTCCTATTTCATTTTAGGGATTTATTTGGAGTAAAAAAAGTTTTAGTTCAGGTTAGGAACAATTTAAAATCACGCTTAGGGCTTGGAAAACAGAGAAAAAAAAGAAGAAAAGAGAAAGAGTCAAGGATTCGCCAAGAACGCTAAGATTTTTGAGTGGAATTCATTGGGGGTGATCCCTATCAAGGTATGTGAGATCTTTTAGTGTTGAGTTAGTTAACCCACACACCAATACCTCTTCGATCCTTTGATTTTCTAATTGGTTGAATGAGAATAGTGAAACTCTTGAAGGACATAGTTAAATTCTTTATTGTTTGAGTTGTTGATAGCCAATTGTTGCCTTGATTCATAATTTTGGGTTCTTTTCCAGTTAGATCTACTGGGTATTAAAGATACTAATAATACTAAGGGTTTGGGAAAATAACTATGGAAGTTTAAGTGATTTAGAATAAGAAAACGAGAGAAGAAAATTGTTCAGATGCATTAGGCAGCACCCAGCAAGGCATGCCGCATCTGCTCCAGAGGGCCTGGGGTGGCGCGCCTGCAGTGTGCTAGAATGGTGCCTCAGACTAATGGGTCTGGCGCGACACCCCAAACACGCCCAAATCAACATTTTTCGCCCAATTTTCGTAGTTTAGTCTGATTAAGACCTTCTATGGTGTTTTATCAATTCCTAATGATTCTAACTACTCCAAATGACTTCTATTCATATAAAAATCATCCAGAAACACGAATTTACAACCTTGAAACCATAACTCCAAATTCAAGGAAAATTTAGAGCCAAGTCTAGAGATTTCCTAAAGTCCTTTCATAAAGTATTTCGCAAATACTCTAAACTTGTTTTAAGACTTAAAGATAAGTTTGATTAAAATCTAAGATAAGAAAAAGAAGTACATTCATAAGTCTTTCAAAAACGTTTTAAGTGTTGTTTTAAGAATTAAGCTCGAATTCAGTTCAAAGTAGAGTAAAGTATTCCTTCAAAGCAGTATATGGGAACTAAGTATTCCTAAAAGAACATAAAATGTTTGCACATTTAAAAAGAAGGGAAACTGAGATTTCAAAGAGCATTGGGGCTAGTTTTCGGTTAAAAGAGAAATAGCTTTCTAAATGAAGCAAGCAGGGAATTTTATGTTTCCAAGCTAAGTATTTTCAGCACTAATCTCAAACCACTGAATCAATATATTTTTAAAAAATATGAGGTAATATGTTTTGGGAGTAATATTGAGCACCGATATGGGGGAGAATTCAGGCAACTCACAACCCCCCATAACCATGTAGCCACCATGGGTTGAAAAAGATCATAATTTTTAGATGAATCCTTTCCACAGTAGACTAGTGGATCCATTAGACATTTCAGGTCTTATACCTTTGTCCGAGTATAGGATGCGCTGGCAGCATGAAGTAGATTATTGTATCATCACTGTAGCTCTTAAGTGATGGTTGTCGATTAGAGAAACCCCACAGAAGTATTGTATTTTATATACATTAGTTTACTTTTATTTTTGCATACATCTCAAAATTATTGTATCTGTATATACATTCAGAACTTACAATATGTTTCCAAATTTTTTTTCTTTATATTGCATATGCTTTAAATTTGTTTTATATTGAAATGAGTCAATATTATTTCGTTATTTTATTCATGAGTTGAACAGAGCCAAGGTAAGTGTTTGTTCAAACTAGTTTTCAAGTTTATGTTGTTTAGAATTCGAACTCGCATACTAATACATTCAATGTACTTAAGTCAGTTAGCCTGAATCATATCATGATTCAGACGTGGGTAACCAGGATTAGCATCATCATGCGCCTCGTTGATCCAGCTGAGCACTCAGAGTCAGTGGTGAGCCTCATTGCATTCTAGAGACACAATTATTGCTTTGAGTATTTTTTATAGGATGTTATGGGGTCTGTCTCAACATCCATCTCAGTTTTAGAAGACTTCATAGATAGACAATTGGTAGTTCATTAGTCTTTACCATACCATTCTTATGTTAAAGACTTGGGTTGCCACTTTGGCTAAGGTGAATGTTTAAATCTTTAATTATTGAATTTATATAATTATTCAGTTTATTTCAGTTCTTCTATCATTATAGTATTGATTGTAGTCTTCCGGTGAGTTAAGTAAGTCAGGGCAAGGGTCCGCTCAAGGCCAGCAATGGTCATTGAATGTCGGCCACACATAGGGTGTAGGCTCGGGGCGTGATAAACTTGGTATTAGAGCACAGAGTTTAAGAGTCTTAAGGAGTCTATGAAGCAGTGTCTGTGATCCTAGTTATCGGTGTGAAGCGCGCCACATCTTTAATTAGGAGGCTGTAACATTTAGGAAATAGATAACTTCTTTCATATTTCTTTCGTGTGCTAGAGTTTATATCTAAAAGTATCTCTCTAACTCATGCTTGCACGTGTTTTCACATAACCATGCCTCCACGAAAAGGAGCAAGAGGTCGCCTAGGTAGGAGGAATGTAGATGAACCAGAGTTGCCCAATGCACCTGAAGTGCAACTACAAGGAGAAGTTTCTGATGCTGAGTTTAGAGAGGCAATAAGGATGCTCCGCCAAGTTGTGACCAATCAAGTTAGGAAGCAGATGGGAGCTCGACAATAAGAGGCTAACACTTCAAGGATTCGTGCGTTCCTGAGGATGAATCCTCCAAGTTTCACTGGTTTGAGCACCATTGAGGATCCGGATAATTTTGTTGAGGAACTAAAGAAGGTGTTTGATGTGATGCATGTCACTAATGTTGAAAAAGTTATCTAGCTGCATTTCAACAGAAAAATGTGGCTAGGACTTGGTTCGATTAGTGGAAGGAAGGCAGAGATGAGGATACACCACATCCGAGTTGGGCTTGTTTTGAAGAGGCTTTCTTGGGGCATTTTCTTTCCCCGATAATTGAAAGAGGCTAAGGTACTAGAGTTTCTTACCCTGAAGCAGGAATTTTTGAGTATGCATGAGTATGTGTTGAAGTTTATCTATTTGTCCTGCTATGATCCTGATATGGTTAAGGACATGAGGAGTAGGATGAGTCTGTTTGTCGCTGGCTTGGGTCGTGCATTAAACAAGGAGGGTAGAGCTGCAATGATGATAAGAGACTTGTACATATCAAGGTTGATGGCTTATGTGCAGCAGGTTGAAGTGGAGAAGTTGAGGGACAGAGACTAGGAATGAATCCATGCAGCAGAAGAGTAATGCCAATCGTTCATCCTTCCAATAGAAACAGAAGGATCCTGCTTTATCATCTGCTAATGCACTTGCACCTAGAAATAACGGTGGGTACTACGGTCAGAATTCCAGAGCTAAACATGCATATTCACAAGATAGTGTGGCGCAAGGGGGTAATACGTCTCCTGCCAGCGCCAAGTGTAGTAGAAACCACTACAGAGTTTGTCGTGAGGGCTCCACTGGTTGTTTCAAGTGCGATCTGATCGGGTATTTCATGAGAGAGTGTCCAAAAAACTAGCATGTATATGGTAATGGGGAAAATAAATCCTAGTCTTCATTAGTTTCTCCACCAGATAGGGCTGCACCTACGGGGTCTACTTTCGACACTTGCGGAGGAACAAACCACTTATATGCTCTAAACAATCTCCAAGAGCATGAGAACTCACCATATGTTGTCACTTGTATGATTCAAGTCTTTGACTTTACTTTTTATGCATTTATAGTCGCATGAACGAGTTTATCTTTTGTAACTCTATATGTTTTTATGAACTTTGCTATTATTCCTGAGGAACTTAGTGAACAATTTAGTGTCTCCACATTTGTTGGTGATTCCATTCTAGCAAAAATATTATATTGGGTTGTCCCGTTTTGTCAATCAAAAGAGTACTATGCTGATTTAGTTGAATTAGACATGGTAGACTTCGATGTCATTCTTGGTATGGATTGGTTTCATGCCTTTTATGCCTCAGTTGATTGTAGAACTCAAATAGTCAAGTTTCCATTTCCAAATGATCCAATCTTAGAGTGGAAAAACAATTCAGCAGTGCCTAAGGGTCATTTCATTACGTACCTTAGGGCGAGGAAGTTAGTTTCTAAGAGGTGTATCTATCACTTAGTCTGAGTTAATGACTCTAGTGTTGAGATACCTCTTATTCAGTCAGTTCTAGTAGTAAGAGGGTTTCAATAAGTCTTTATTGATGATCTACCCGGAGTCCCTCCCGAGAGAGAAATATATTTCGGCACAGACATCGTTCCATTTACTCGTCCTATCTCTATTAATCCATATAGGATGGCACCAACAGAGTTAACAGAGTTGAAAGAACAGTAAAAAGATTTGTTAGACAAGGGTTCAATTCAACCAAATGTCTCACCTTGGGGCGCTCCAGTCTTGTTTGTGAGACAGAAGGATAGTTCCCTTAGGATGCGTATAGATTACTGTCAATTAAATAAGGTTACCACCTAGAATACGTATCATTTTCCTAGGATATATGATCTTTTCGATCAGCTTCAGGGTGCTTCCTGCTTCTTTAAAATTGATATAAGATCAGATTACCATCAATAAAGAGTTCTGGAATGTGATATTCCAAAGACAGCTTTAAGAACTAGATATGGGCATTATAAGCTTTTGTTCATGTCCTTAAAGTTAACCAATGTACGTGCAACATTCATGGATCTTATGAATAGAGTTTTCAAACCTTATTTAGATATGTATGTTATCGTCTTCAAACCTTATTTAGATATGTATGTTATCGTCTTCAAACCTTATTTAGATATGTTTTTTATCGTCTTCATTGTGGATATATTAATTTATTTAAGGAAAGAAGAAGATCCTGCTAGTCACCTCCAAATAGTCCTTTAGACTTTGAACGATAAGGAGTTATATGTCAAGTTCTCAAAATGAGAATTTTGTCTTAAGTGTGTGGAATTCTTGGGCCACATAGTTTTTGGGATTGGATTAGAGTTGATACCCAAAAGATAGAAGCAGTTCAGAGTTGTCCAAGACCCACGTCTCCAACTAATATACGGAGTTTCTTGGGTTTGGTTGTCTACTGTAGAAGGTCTGTTGAGGGTTTTTCATCTATTCGTCTCCTTTGACCAGGTTTAGTCAAAAATCAGTTAAGTTTCAATGGTCCGAAGCTTGTGAGAAAAGCTTCCAAGAATTGAAGAAGAGATCAACTATTGATCCAATCTTGACCTTACTAGAAGGTACTCAAGGTTTTGTGATGTATTGTGATGCATATAGAGTTGTTTTGGGTTGCGTGTTAATGCAGAATGACAAGGTTATAACTTATGCCTCCAGAAAGTTGAAGGTTTATGAGAAAAATTATCCAACCCATGGCTTCGAGTTGGCTGCTATTGTATTCACCTTGAAGATATGGCGCCACTATTTGTAGAATGTTCATGTGGATGTCTACAGTGATCCCAAGAGCTTGCAATATGTGTTCCCTCAGAGAGAGCTTAATATCAGATAAAGTAGGTGGTTGGAATTTCTCAAAGATTATGACATGCACATTCTTTTCCACTAAAGTAAGACTAACGTTTTTGCTGATGCCTTAAGAAGGTTGTATTTGGGTAGTACCACCCATCTTGAGGAAGAGAATAAGGAACTAGCAAAATAAGTGCATATACATACACGACTAGGAGTGCTACTCATGGATTCCAGAGAAGGAGGGATAGTGGTGAAGAATGGGGCTGAGTCATCATTAGTTTAAGGAGTAAAAGAAAAGCAAGACCAAGATCCCATTTTGCTTGAATTGAAGGCAAATGTTCATAAGCAAAGAGTATTAGCTTATGAACAAGGGGGAGATGGTGTATTGAGATATCAAGGTAGATCGTGTTTACATATGGTTGATGGACTCCAAAAGATGATCATGGAGGAATCTCATAGCTCCATATATTCCATCCATCCGAGTTCCACAAAGATGTACTGTAATTTGAGAGAAATATATTAGTGGAATGGTATGAAGAAGGGTATTACCGAATTTGTTTCCAAGTGCCTATATTGCCAACAAGTAAAATTTAAGCACAAAAGGCCAGGAGGGTTGTCTTAGAATATAGAACTTCCAGAATGGAAGTAGGAGATGATTAATATGGACTTCATCACAGGTTACCAAGGTCTCGCAAGCAACATGATTCAATTTGTGTGATTGTCGATAGAATGAAAAAATCGTCCCACTTCTTGCCCGTATAGACCACTCATTCGGTAGAGGATTATGCAAAATTATATTTAGTAAGTGGTGAGGCTTCATGGAGTCCCTGTTTTGATTATTTAAGATAGAGGTCCACAATTTATCTGGAAATCTTTCCAGAAAGGTTTGGGCTTCAAAGTGAACTTAAGCACTGCTTTTCATCCTCGGACGGATGAGCAAAAAGACCGTATTATCCACACCTTAGAAAATATGTTGAGCGCTTCTGTGATTGAATTCAAGGGGAATTGGGATGATCACCTACCACTCATTGAGTTCTCTTACAACAACAGTTACGTTCGAGCATCCAAATGGATCCATATGAAGCTCTTTATGAGAGAAGAGGCAGATCTCATATTGGGTGGTTTGAATTTGTTGAAGCAGGGTTTATAGGACCAGATCTAGTTCAGCAAACGATGGAGAAGATGAAGGTGATTCAGGAGAGATTGAAAACGGCATAGATTCGTCAAATATCCTACACAAATGTTAGGATAATGCTATTGGAGTTAGAAGTGGATGGTTGGGTATACTTGAAGGTTTCACCCATGAAGGGTGTTATGAGGTTCGGTATGAAGGGGAAACTTAGTCCCCCCCCCTCCATATATTGCACCTTATCGCTTAGCCAAAAGGATTGACAGTGACTTATAAGTTGGAGCTACCACTAGAGTTAACAATAGTTCATCCGGTGTTTCACATCTCCATGTTGAAGAAGTGCATGGGCGATCGATATTTGATCATGCCAACTGAAAATATTGGGATTAAGGATAGGTTATCCTATGAGGAGATTCTAGTTCAGATCTTAGACCGTCAAGTTTGCAAGTTGAAAACAAAGGAGGTTGCATCAGTCAAGGTTCTTTGGATGAACCAATTTGCTGAAGAAGCGACTTGGGAAGCTGAAGAGCATATAAGTAAAGATATCCACATATCTTTGAATCCATAGAGAATATAGATCAAGGTACTAGTTCTCTTCTTAGTACTTAATAAATTATGAGTAAGCATGTGCTTACTTGCATTTGTTTGTTGAGTATTGAACTTGATGTTACTATCCTTATCTTAGTGAAAGAAATCTCATTCAAGGACGAATGTTCCAAAGGGGGCGATATTGTAACTTCTCACAAATTGAAATAGCTAAGAAACTAAAAATATATATTTTTGGAAAGAAAGGGAAAAATCTAAAAAAATTGCCTACTTTGAAGGGAGTGTTGATCATTTTCAAACGGTCATAACTTCTAGCACAGGATGAATTAGAGGTAGTAGTGATATGGTTGGAAAACCCTTGGAGATATCTTTCCAATGCTGCAGAGTTTGCACATTTTCGATATCGTATCAGGCAAATATGCCTATCGGAAAGTGGGTTATTGAAGTAAAGAAAGTCCCAATCTAGATTTAAGGAAGGGCAAACTACTTTTTTCATCAATTAATTTCCAATTTAATTTTAGGATTTATTTAGAGTAAAAATTAAGTTTTAGTTCAAATTAGAAAAAAAATCAAAATCACGCTTAGGGCTTGGAGACGAGAGAAAAAAAAGAAGAAATTGAGAAAAAGCCAACGATTCGCCAAGAACGCCAAGGTTTGCGAAAGGAATTCATCGGGGGTGATCCAGATCAAGGTATGTGAGATCTTTTAGTGTTAGGTCAGTTCACCTACAGTCCAATCTTGCTTCAATCCTTTGGTTTTTGAATTGGTTGAATGAGAATAGTGAAGTTCTTGAAAGACATGGTTAAATATTTTATCGTTTGAGTTGTTGATTGCCTGTTGTTAAGTTGATTCGTAATTATGGTTTTTTTTTCGATTTTGCTATATTATGTATTGAAGATACTAATAATCCTAAGGGTTTGGAAAAACAACTATGGAGATATAAGCGATTTAGAATCAGAAAATGAGATAAGAAAATTGTTCAGATGCATCTGGGCAGCATCAGAAAAGGCGCACCCCATCTGCGCTATAGGGCCTAGGGAGGTGTGCCTATTGTGTGCCAGAATTGTGCCTCAGACCTATGGATATGGCGCGACATACCCGAACGCGCTCAAATCGGTGTTCTTCGCCCAGTTTTCGTAGTTCAGTCCGATTAAGCCTCTATAAGGTATTTTATCACTTCCTAATGATTCTAACTACTCTAAATGACTTCTAATCATATACAAATCATCCAAAAACACAAAATTTCAACGTTTAATTCGTAGCTCCAAATTCAAGGAAAAGTTAGAGTCAAGTTTAGAGATTTTCTTAAGTCCTTGCTTGAAGTATTTTCAAATACTCTAAGCTTGTTTTAGGAATTAACGATCAGTTTGATTAAGGACTAAGATAAGAAAGAGAAGTTCATTTGAAGTTTTCATAAGTCTCTCAAAAACGTTTTAAGTGTCGTTTTAATACTTAAGCTCTGGTTCAGTTTAAAGTAAAGTGAAGTATTCCTTCAAAACAGTATATGGGAACTAAGTATTCTCAAAAGAACTTAAAATGTTTTCACATTTAAAAAGAAGGGAAATTGAAATTTTCAAAGTGCTTCCGGGCTAGTTTTCAGTTAAAAGAGAAATAGTTTTCTAAATGAAGCAATTAAAGAATTTGATATTTCCAAGATAATGAGCTAAATATTTTGAGCACTAATTTCAAACAACAGAATCAATATGTTTTTAAAACATAAGAGCCAGTATTTTTTGGGAGTAGCATTGTGCACCGATATGGGGGATAGTTGAGAAAACTCACAGGCCACATAGACCATGTAGCCACCATTGTAGAAAAGGGTCATACTTTTTAGATGAACCCTTTTCAAAGTAGACTAGTGGATCCATTAAGCAGTTCAGGTCTTATACCTTTGGCCGGATATAGGATGCGCTAGCAGTGTGAGATAGATCGTTGTATCATCATTGTAGCTCTTAAATGATGTTTATTGATTATACAAACTCCCACGCTTATATACATCAATTTACATGTATTTTACATACATCTATGAATTATAGTATTCTTATATACTTTCAGAACTCACAACATGTTTCCAAACAATTTTTTTTCGTTATATTACATATGTTTTAAATTTGGTTTATGTTGAAATGAGTCAGTATTATTTGGTTATGTTATTCATGAGTTGAACAGAGTTAATGTAAGTGTTTCTTTCCACTCTTTTTCTAGCCTATGTTGTTTAGAATTTCAACTCGCATACTCGTACATTCAATGTAGTGATATTAGTTGGTCTGCATCGTATCATGAAGCAGATGCAGGTAACCAGAATCAGAATCATCCCGCGCCTCGTTGATCTTTCTGAGCACTCGGAGTCAATGATAAGACTCCTTGCATTATGGAGAACACATTTATTGTTTGCAGTCTCTTTTTATAGGATGTTGTGGGGTCTGTCCCAGTATCCATCGCAGTTTTAGAAGGCTACATAGATAGACAATTAGTAGTTCAATATTTTTTACTTTACCATTCTTATGTTACTGACTTGGGTTGCTACTTTGGCCAAGTTGAATGTTTAAATCTGTAAAACTTTCCAGTTATCTTATTATTCGTTTAGTTCAATTCTTTTGAGCATTATAATATTGATTGTTGTCTTCCGCTGAGTTAAGTAAGTCAGACAAGGGTCCACTCAAGACCAAAAATGGTCATTGAGTACCGGTCACAAACCACTGTGTAGGCTCGGGGTGTGACAAGTTGTAACCTTAGTTCAAGCAGTACTTTACTATTAAATAAGGAAAGATACTGAGAAAAATAAGAAAACAAAATTTATTAACATAAAATAAAATATACATCTTTGTACTGAATTTCACCTGAAATTGGATAAAGGAAACAAAATAAAAATTGTTTATGAGATTTACTTTAAAGAAGATCATTGATTCGGTCTCTAAATTTGAGGAAGACAAAATATGATATACAGGAAAAAACATATGAAAAATCCTTTTGGTGAAAAAAATTGGTATTTTATTGACGTTATTTTACCTTTTAAATATTTTTACGCTTTAAAATTTAATACATTTTAACTAAAAAATGAAAAAAAGATCTGTTTATTTTAAAATAAAAAATATAATACAGTTTTTTAAAAATATCTGGCCAAATTCTGGTCAATTAAATGGTAAAATATTATCACTTAATGTAATGTAAAATAATATATATTTTAACACCTAATGATAGTTTTAAAATTCTGCACTTTTTTTGTGTCAATGAATATAACTCACCTAATTAATGGTTATAGGGTCAGTAAAATTCTGCACTTTGAAACTTCACACTTCACGCGCATTGCACGTATAAGCCATCTAGTGCATACACATACACTGTAAATCATACTAATTACTGCAGTACAAACTTAAAGTTTTAAGCAATAAGAATACAAACTGAAATTGATGAGCAAATAGATTTATAAAATTACTTCTTTTTTGAACGAGTGATTAGATATAGTGTAAACTTGCAAAATTTAACAACTCAATATTTCGTAAAGATTATAGTTATATAAAATATCAGGTGGAAGGTTTACCCTTCAATCAAGAAGAAAAACTTGATATTAACATATGACAATATAGTGAATGTATCAACGTAACTCTAGCAATCCTTTGTCACAATCTACATATATTAATATTGTTATTTTAATAACATATGACCTTTTTGTCATGCTTTCCCTATTAAAGAAATGAAATATTAGAAAGACCCTAATAATAAAAGAAAACAATCTAAAATATTCTCTACTTATACATGCATAAAATATGAACTACAAATTTATAAGTAATACATACTATTTACATACCATTAAAACAAATCTGGACAAATGGACATTTTCCATATGTTTGAGCTTTATCCCTGGTTTGTATCTTGAAAATTAATGAATAACATATATAGTTAACGAAGAAGTTGATCACATTAGTACATCACAGGACATTAACAGAATCAATATACTTATAGCAAAGAAGTTTGATGGTCACATTGTAAAATTAAATACTTTATAACGTAATATCAGGATCTTGAACACGATAATTTTACATAGAGATTGTTAAGGGCAGATACTTGATGAGGAAGGCATCATCACATAGAAAAGAGGAAGTGTTAGTCTTAAATGGATTTCTACCTTGTTGCCCTAAGTTTATGTTACCACAATAGTCAACGATAGAATTATTTTAGAGAATATGTGGTAACCCTAATGGGTTGAGGGAGGATCAATTTATAGAAGTTATGACTTAATTTGGTATGTCTATCAAGTAGCCAACGTACAGAAGCGACTATTCCTTATTAAATATTATTTGTGGTATTACTTGGATTACTAGTAAACTTGGGTCATAAGTAAGAAATAATAAATAATAATTCTTACATTCTCCCACTTCACCCAATGACATTAATATTTAATGAACATTAGTTGCGCACACAATAAATTTCTTCTATAATGTCCATCATATATACCACAACATAACAAACTACTAATGCGAGTTATGGCGGTTGTACATAAATTTTAAGCTATACATACTTCCTTCCATAATGCTACATTAGCAACTTATCATACTAGGTCCATAAGCTATAAAACATATAAAATTTTATGGCCCACAATAATGTCTCGTATAGACATACCTTGTGATAACAATAATGTGTACACCATTATGAGAAACAAGATGTTCATTAAAGTATATAAGAAACACATAATTTGAGCTAGTGTAAAACATCATAAATGTATCAATCATAAGTACAACCAAGACCTATTCTTTGAGCATGTTCTTTAAATATCTTTGGTTGTAAGCATTTTGCTAAAAGATTTGCAATCATGAGATCAATTCAAATATTCTTAAGTAACACTCTTTTTCTGAATTTCTTCCTTGACAGTAAAGTACATGATTTCATATGTTTGGCACAATTGGAGTACTTATCAATTGTGGCGAAGAACATTGTTGCATTATTACAATAACCTTCAGCTTGGTAATGGTGTCAACAATCTCAAGCGCAGTCATAAGATATAAATTGTGGCTTCATAACGTGCCATAGAATTTCTTTGCATCTTTTTGGTGATCAATTCCACGAATACTTTGATATCTTCCTAGCATTCCAACCACAAAGCTAATATACGGTCTTGTGCAAGTTTGAACATACATCTAACTTCCAACAGTAGAAGATTAAGGAATTGAGATCATTTCCTTTCGTTCTACATCAATCTTGGGGCATAACATAAGATTAAATTTGTTCCCTTTTTAATAGGAACTATTCCTGCTGAACATATTAAATCTCCCCAGAACTCTTTTGATAAAAGCCTTTTTGAGACAGTTCCAATAATCCTTGTGATGTATCACTGAATATTTCTATCCCTATCACATAGGATGTCTCACCCATATTTTTCATTTCAAAGTTCACAGAGAGAAAGTCTTTTCTCTCATGCAATATGTAAAAATCATTAGCAGCAAGTAAAATGTCATTAACATACAAGACTAAAAAATTAAACTTACTCCCACTAAAAGTAAAATGTCATCAACATACAAGACTAAAAGGCAAAATAATTCTTAATGAGTCTTTCTTTGAAACCCGTGAAAGGTCACTTTATGATCAATGCCTCTTTTTTTAGTGTATCCCTCGACAACAAGTTTGGCTTTATATCGTTCAATATTACCATTCTAATCGGGTTTTGTCTTTAGGACCCATCTCCACTCGATTATTTTAGAACTTTCTGGTAATTGAATGAGATCCCAGACTTTATTGTATTCCATGGATTTTAATTCTTCATGGTATCAATCCATTTATCATACTCATTGTTTTCTATGGCATGTGAAAATGAAATCAAATCCTTATTTATTTCATTGTCAAAATCTGACTCTTACAAATAAATCACATTATGATATGAAATGGACGATTTTCTTTATAACATTGTTTGTGGTTCATATGCATCAGATACTTGTGAGTTATTTACTTCTTGAAGTGTTCACCCAAATGCCGTTGAACATTGTTAAAGTGTTCTCCAACAAGAGGAACAACATTTGTGATTGGTGAGGAAGTAGGTACATTTAGAGTTGTCAATATGGGCTAGCCCACCCCATTCGGGCTAACCCATACAGGCTTCGACATTTTACGGGTCAGTCCAGGCTAGCCAATTTTTGGTGTGCGCCCGAAAATGGCCGGTCTAACTCACAAGTACATGGCTACAGGCTTGCCGGGCCAACACACTTTTCAAAATATTATATTCTTTTTAGAATTATTAAATTAAACTATAAATTATACTTTATAGATATTATCATAAATATCGACAAAACAATATTACATGATGTTAATGTTACTTTTTTTAATCAAATCCACAAATAAAATTTACTTTATAATTCTTATTAAGTTTTTTTTTCATGTAAAAGTATATATATCTAAATAGAAATATTAATCTAATTGTTTTGAGTTTGGACTCTGTTTAATTTTAAATTTTAATATTATACTATATTTTCAGTTAATTTTCATTGGCCCACGGGACGACCTTATCGATATTTCTCAAGCCCACAAATCAGCAGACTTATTCAGGTCGGGTTAAAAATCCCTTTTCGCAAATAGGCTCCAAAAATCATTGCCTAACCCTATTAAATCCCGGGTAAGGCAAGGCCGACCAAACAGTCCTAGTCCATATTGACGACTCTAGGTACATTCATGGGAAATGAAATATTAACCCTTACCTCATTAATTTCCAAACTTTGTCCTTCAACACTCCCACCAACTTCACCATTTTCAAGAAATTTTTCAAATAGACCTAGACATTGTTTTGATTCATTAGAATTTTCATAATATTCACTACCTCTATCTGACTTAATGATTTTCACTTTCTTATCTAATTGTCTTTCAACCTCTTTAACGTACACTTTTAGAGCATCCGCTGTTTGATTTTTTTTCTCTCAGAAAATAGATAAATCCATAATGTGAAAAATCGATAAAGGTAATAAAATATTTTTCTCCACCAAAATATGGAACATCAAAGGGTCCACAAATAGTGTGTATATTTTCAAGAAGTTGAGTGCTCCGTGTGGTACCTTTCTTGGTATGCTTGGTTTGTTTTCCTTTAATGCAATCCAAACATATATTAAGATCAATAAAATTCAGATTAGGAAGAATTTCATTCTTTACTAACCTTTTTAATATTTCTTTGGATACATGACTTAAATGTTTATGCCACAAAGTCATAAATAAGCAAAATTTTCATTTAGTGAACCATGCCTAATTATAATTGAGCTTAAACTTATATATACCATAAAAAAAAACACCATAACCATAAAAATAGTATTCTTATATAAATTAAAAAAGCCATGTCCAAACGTAAAATCAAATCAAGAAACATTAAGTCTTAAAAAAGAAATCAAATTCCTAGAAATTGAAGGAACATAAAGAGTCTGTTAAATCAAGGTGATGTCCAGTCTCCAAGATCAAACATAAGTTCCTATGCCTTCAATTTTAGCCTTCATGCGATTTCCCATGAACAAGAATTTATTTATTTGGATTCGTAATTTGGATCGTAGTGAATCCCTGCAACATAGTAGATACATGAGTAGTTGCAACAGTATCAAGCCACCAAGTATTATAGAAACTTCTACTAAATTTTATTCGAAACATACAAAGGCACTAAATGTACCTTTCTTTTCAAAACAAGCTTTACATTTCAGGCAATCTTTGAGATAGTGTCCTTCCTTTTTACAGAAATGACACACATCAGCCTTGAGTTCCTTATAAGCATCTTGTGAAACTTTAGCAGGTGCTTTATTTTTCTTAAAATTCTTGGCTTTAACTTTAAGTCCTTTACTAGCTCCTTGACCCACTAGGTTAATAGAATGACCTCCTTGTTTCTTCAGTCTTGACTCCTCTTGAGTAAACATACTGGACAATTCACGAATATCCTACTTATCCTTAATAGTGTTATAGTTAATTTTGAATGGTCCATACTCAAAAGGCAATGAGTTCATAACAAACTAATCTAAGAAGGTGTCATCCACTTTCATCACGAAGTCCAAGGTCTTGCTGCAATGTTAGTCATCTCGGTGATATGATTTTGCATAGTACGTGATCCATCAAACTTCATGGTCGTGAATTCAGACATTAGTGTACCAGAGATCAGCAGAACAAAAACATTCTCTTACAAACTTAAGGTATTTCTTGAAACTTTTTGTTTGTGAAATAGTACTATTAATGTTGTTAGCAACAGTCATTCGCATGAACATAAGACTCAGTCTATTATAACGTTTTCATTATTTATGAAAAGACTTCTCATCCTCATTGCTCTTATCAATAATAGCAGTAGGTGTGTCATTAAGCAGAGCCAAATCAAGATCCATCACACCTAAGTGAAACTGGACTTGTTCATGCCATTTAGAGAAGTTCAATCAATTGAACAGAGTAACAAGCGAAGAATACGTATGAAGAGGAATAAATGCAAATAGATACATGCTTACATATTAAAAATAATGTGAATTCAAAGATATATTGGGAAATTAATTGATTGATAATTCCCTCATCTTGATGGGATTAAATAACTGTTACAGATAGTGTAAATAAGGAAAGAAGATAATAAAATATTACACAATCTCCTAACTACCTTATTAAAGATATTTATGGAATATTCTCATATCTAAATTATTTAATCATACCATATTTAAAGATTCTAATATCTTCACTATCCAAAAATATCATAATTAGCACTCCCCTCAAGCTGGAATGTATATGTCATATGCTCCTAGTTTCCACAAATATAGTCAATTCTGGATCCTCGAAGTGATTTTGTGAAAATATCCACCAGTTGATCTTTTGAGTTGACAAAACTTGTTGTGATGTATCTGTACTCAATCTTCTCTCCAGTTACGTGACAATTTATCTCAATGTGCTTCGTTCTTTCATGGAACACTGCATTAGAAGTGATATGTAGTGAAACTTGGTTATCATAAAAGAATGTCTTTGGATCAACTCCACGCATCTTCAATTCTTTGATAAGTTGTCTTAACCATATAAGCTCACACGTATCTAGTTCCATAGCTCGATATTCTGCCTCTGCGCTTGATCGAGTTATGCAACTTGCTTTTTACTTTTCCATGATATTAGATTTCCTCCAATTAGAACAAATAACCTAAAGTGAACCATCTAATCATCTCATGCGATAACAATATCATCAATATAAACAATTAAAACGATTTCCATGACATGAATGCATATAGAATACTGAGTGATTACTTCTGTTCGGATCATTCCAAAATATTGGAAAACATCTCAAAAATTACTAAACCATGCTCTTGGAGACTTTTTAAGACGATAGAGGGATTGACAAAGTTCACAAACTAGTCTAGTCTCCCCCTTAAGCAATAAACCCTGGTGGTTTCTCAATATATACCCCTTCAGAAAGCTCTCTATGTAGGAATGCATTTTTTATTTCAACTGAAAAAGGGGACAATGATTCATTGCTTCCATAAGGATGAGAAGACGGACAAAAGCCATCTTGAAAACTTGTGATAATGTATCTCCATAATTGATGCCATAAATCTGAGTGTATCCCTTAGCAACCAGTCTTTGCTTTGAGACGATCAATAGCTCAATCTGAACCTACCTTAACTATGAATACCCAACGACGACAAAATTTTGTTTTTCCTTCGGGTTAAGGAACTAGCTCCCAAGTACCATTATCATGCAAAGCAATCATCTCTTCAATCATATCTTGATGTAAACCTGGATGAACCAGTGCTTCTGTCACAGTCGTAGGAACTTTGACTGATGATAAGCTAGTAAGGAAGGCATAATATGAAGGTGAAAAACGATGATAACTTAAATAAGAATAATTGGGAGTCTGATTGGCAGTCTTTCTAGTACCTTTTTGAAGAGAAATGGGAAGATCATCACATTATTCCTTGACCGAATCAGAAGAAATTGTTTGAGTAGGTAATGAGTCACCAATATTGCTTCTTGCACCTATATCAGAGTTACAAATACCAACTGGATTAGAAAGTTCAGCAAGAGATTGAGGTCATTGGGAATAGACCTTAAGAGCTGGAGGTGGAGTTGGGGTTGGAATACTTAGAATGGGAAGGGCTGATATGGCCTTTTGGTTTTCGGTATTAGGAGGACAATACGGAGAAGTCTCGAAAAAAGTAACATGTGCAGAGATCATGTACTTATTGTTAGAGGGATCAAAGTATTTTTAACCTTTTTGTTGACGAGAATACCCAAAAAAGACACATTTTAATGTGTTGTGCTTAAGTTTATCTTTTATGAGGGTAAGGTTAAAATATTTTCGTTATTTAAGGGAATACACTTTACGAATCAGAGAAATAAGTTGAATAAAATACTAACAAGAGAGACCATAAGTTTTTTGAGGAAAAAATGTGACTTTTCTTTGTAGTGTTGCTAAAGATCCAAATAAAGAAAAATTTGGCGATGGATAGTTCAAATTTTAGTCTGGTTCCCACATAAAATCTAAGTAATTTATCAAAATAATTGCAGTGCATTCTACATAATGTAGGGAAGGATGCATAAGTGCAATAGTACTTTACATAATCCAGGGAGGGGTGCATGGGATCAAAAACACTTTACATAACCATTCATGTTCTCAACGCTCATCAAGCCTTGAGGAAAAATGGGTAGATTCTTGTGCACTGGTATTGGGTAATTAATAAGTAAAATTTGAGGAAAGCAATCGATTCTAGTCAAATTAGGGTTAGAAAATGAGAAGAAAAATTTTCCAGGTTTTTTTGGGAATGGGTGGCTCGACGCATCACTGATGAGCCAAGGGGCTGGCACGCCTCTCCTGCAGTGCGCCAAAATGATCCCTCTGAAGTTCTGGCGCAGGGTCTCCTGCCCCCTCTCAGTTTTTTTAAAGTGTACCTTCACTCCTTTCTGATTCTACCTACTCTAAAATACATATAAACATCGAGAGATCCTTCATAACATGAATTGTAACCATTCAAGTCATAATTGAAATTCAAGATAGTGTTAAGAGTAAAGTCTTGAGAGTTCTTTCGAGTTATTTTGTGACGTCTTTTACAATATTTTAAAACTTATTTTAAAACATGAGTACTTGAGTATGAGGATTAGGAGAAGTTTGGAATAAGGAAATGTTTCTAAACATATGAGTTGAGTTATATTATTGGTACCAGTATCAAGTACCGGTATGGGAACGAATTCAAACAACCCAAAGTCCTCATGTAGCCAAAGTTGATAAAGAGGGTCATAGTTTTTAGATATGTCTTTATTTCTTATAAGCATATCTTAGTAAATCCACTTAGTTGAGGATGTCTAATACTTCGACAAGGTATAATATAGTTGTGACAACATGGGTGAGACGATGTATCATCACATAGCTCATAGTGATGGTTGTCATTTAGAGAATATCCCAAATAAGAATTATTATTATACCTTAAATACATTGAGTTTTTATCTACTTTTTAAATATTTTATATAAATTGCGTCTTGATTGTTGTTTTCATACTGTATTGAGTTGAGTATCCATAAATTCACATTGAGTTGAGTAGAGTTGAGGTGAGTATGTTTCCTTCTTTCCAGGTTCAAGCTTAATGTTTTGTTACAATGTCCCTTTACATGTTCATACATTCAATGTACTGATGTCCTTTGGCCTGCATCATTTCATGATGTAGATAGCGGAGATTATGGTCATCAATAGGCTCTTCGTTGATACCACAACAATTCTATCTTTGGTGAGCCTCCTTGCTTCTAGAGTATTCTAGTTACTTTTTAAGTTTTGATAGGCTATCGTGGGTCTTATTCCGACTTCCATATTTTCCATTGAGAGGCTTCATAGATAGATAGTAGAGTTTGAGAAGTTTGTTTTGCTTTCTTTTATTGAATGTTTTGAAGATGTGAGTTTCCTATTTCTTTCTACTAGAATATTCTATTATATACTAAGTTAATGATTTGAGACTTTAGAGTTAAAGCTTGATATTTGAGCTCATCTTGTATTAATCACGTCTTTCACTAAGAGTTGATCTATGCCAAAGATTTGCTTGGGGACAAAAATGGTTCTTGAGTATCGATCATGTCCAGGGTGTAGGCTCAGGCGTGATAATTATTGTGGGAAGCTTACCTTTAACTGACATAGACCATGTAAGATATAACATGGAATCCGATGTCTATCCCATATTGAAGAGTTATGTCCTTAATTACCAAGGTAAGAACAATAAAATCTTGAGCTAAACTGGATCTACATGTTAATGCCTATCTAAGACAACATATGGTGTCACAATGTTATTTGATACGAAGATCGCTATTTGAAACCCAACCTCAACTAAGGAGAGACCTTCCATCTAAATATCATCTTGATGCTAAGTATAAATCTCAAGGAATAGCCATTAATCATATTTTGTCAACAACTTTATGTTTCCTCTTTAGTCGATTATGTGTACATATACAGGAGGAGTTCATATCCCTATCAAAAAATTTTTTTTTATGTGTTAATCTTAGCCAATACTGTCTCCATAATTTTTGAATGCGTTTCAATCTTCGCTAAATTGTTCCTCAACCATGTCTAACCTTTTCCTCAATATAAGCCTCGAGGCATTTCCAAGAGTGCAAGAAAATGGGTGCACAATACTAGCAATCGTGAGGTTTAATGCTATAAAATTTTCCCAAAACAATGACTCTGCTTAATAGTTTTATCACAAAAGAAAAATCAGCTTATAATGGTTCTTATCGAATTTTATATTAGAAAACGATTAAAATATCATCATTATTTAAGGAAACACACTTTACGAATCAGAAAAATAAATTGAAAGAAATACTAAAAAGAGCGATCATAATTTTTTTGAGGAAAAATGTGACTTTTGTTTGTAGTGTTTCTATAGATTCAAACAAAGAAAATTTTGGAGATGGATATTTCAAATTTTAGTCTTGTTTCCACATAAAATTTAAATAATTTAAAAGAATAATTGTAGTGCTTTCTACATAATCTAGAGAAGGATGCATAAGTTGGTTCACAAGTACTTCACATAATCCAGGAAGGGGTGCATGGGTTCATCATCACTTAACATAAACCATTCATGTTCTCAACGCTCACCAAGTTTTGTGCTAGAACTCAATCTATCAATACCAATCGTACCAAAACCATTCCATACTTAACACAATACATCATAACTACCATCTAATCAATCAAATACAGAAGCCTATAAAACTCATAAGCAATATCTCGCCCATATGAATCCAACATAGGTGGCTGACTTGCATATGTATCTTGTGCCTATGAAGGATATAACATGGAAGATATGATTAGTAACCTACGAGTAAATTTTGAGATATCATTCGCTTTACACACAAAATCTTAGAAAGAAACAAAGGAAATAAACAACATTGCCATGAAATTTAACAAGTGGGATCTAGGGAGGGTAGGATATAAGCAAACGTTACCGTAGATAGGTTGTTTCCGATAGACCCTCAGATCAAAACAAATGTAACCAACGCTGGAAACTAAGAAAGAGAAAGAGAGAACATAGTATCAATGTAAGACACAAGTGTAGCAAAAAATATTAATACACCAAGGAGAAAAAGAAACTCCGAGCTACCTAAATCATACTACTAAAAGTACAACGCTCAGTTTGGTAAAATTATCAATGTTTTTCAGCGTGAAAGTGACATGGAATATCGTGATTCTAAACTTTTGAATTTATTATCTGTAAATGGTACACATTGTGAATTCTCTTCTCCCGGTACCTTCCAACAAAATGGACGAGCTGAAATTAAGCATAGGCATATCCTTGATTCTGCTCGGGCCATGATTATTTCTTCATCTTATTCTAAGCGCTTTTGGGGTGGCAACTCTTACAGGAGTGTTTACTATCAATAGACTGCCATCTTCTGTTCTTGGAAATATGTCTCCTTATGAACGTCTTCACAAGGTAGCTCCTGAATACACATTACTTAAAGTATTTGGCTCTGCTTGTTTTATTCTTCTTCAACCACATGAACATACAAAATTAGAACCTCGTGCTCGAGTTTGTTTCTTTCTAGGGTATGGGATTGAACATAAAGGTTACCATTGTTGGGATCCTATGTCTAATCGTATTCGTATTTCTCGACATGTTGTCTTCTAAAAACATATTAAATTTTCCGCACTATCAACATTTGAGTCTATTCCATCAAGTGAAGTGGCATTCTTTTCTAATTCTTCTGTTGAGCTTTTTCTAAGTGATACTAATGCAGGTTCATCTAGTGAGTTAGGCATTGCACCCAATGGTTCTACTATTTCCCTTGATGCAGGCCCATCTGATGGTCCAATTCATAAAAATGCTACAACATCCCATTCTCATGATCAATCTCTAATTGATAGTTCCACTCTTGATATGAAATGTTGATTCTGAGGTACTCTGAACTTCTCTTCTTCATGATAACACTTTATCTATCCATCCATAAAGAGAGAGAAAATCCTTCTAGTTATCTTTGTGATAACGAATGTTCTTATACCATACTTAATTGACGTGAGCATGGTACATACAAAGAGGCATCCAATTATCCTTGTTGGCAGCACGCTATGAACGAAGAGTTACAGGCCTTTGAAAAAACTCATACTTGGGACTTAGTTCACCCTCCTTTTGATAAAAATCTTGTTGATTGCAAATGGATCGATAAGATCAAGAAACGATTTGATGGCTTTGTTGAAAGGTACAAGTCTCAATTAGTTGCTCGAGGATTTACCCAAGAGTATGGAATTGATTATGAGGAGACCTTTGCTCCAGTAGCTCGTGTCACCTCTATCCGCACCCTTGTTTCTATTACAGCAGCTAAACGGTGGAGACTTTCTCAAATGGATGTTAACAATTCTTTTCTTCAAGGAGATTTTGAGCAGGAGGTTTATATGAAACCTCCACCTGGATACAATTGTCCTCCAAATAAAATATGTCCTCTTCGTAGTGCAAATTGAGATTCTCTTCTAGCCCACATGATACTGCTCTTTTTGTACTCAAGACAATACAAGGTATTTTTCTTTTGATTCTTTATGTGGATGATATGATTATTACTGGTGATGATATTGTTGATATATCAGAGGTTAAAGAATTTCTGAGTACTAATTTTGAGAGGAAGGATTTGGGGTCTCTCAACTATTTCTTGAGCATCAAACTTCTCACATCTGATAATGGTGTTTCTCTATCTTAATTTAAGTATGCTACTAGTTTTTTTTTATCAAAATCAAGTATTAGCGATGATAAAATTGAGCACACCTCTTGAGCCTAATGTGCACTTTTCACCAACCGATGGTACTTTATTGTCAATGCCACTCTTTATCGGACACTTGTAGGTAGTCTTATCTATTTGACAGCCCAGATATTTCTTATGTTGTTCACATAATTATTCAATTCATGGCTGCACCTCTCTCTACGTATTATCTTGTTGTTTTGCGATTCTTCGTTATGTCAAAGGTACTATGTTCCATGGACTTCACTTTTCAGCCAATTCTTCTCTTGAATTAAAAACATATTTTGATGTTGATTGGGGACGTGATCCCATTGATAGACGTTCTACTAAAGGTTATTGTACTTTTCTAGGAGATTCTCTTATATTGTGGAAAAGCAAGAAATAAACCTTACCATCCCGATCTTGTACCAAATCTGAATATCGCACACTTGCTGATACTATTGCTGAGATATTGTGGCTTCGTTGGTTATTGGGTGATATGAATGTTGCTCAATCTTCTGCCACTACTCTTCATTGTGATAATCAAAGTGCCATTCAGATTGCTCATAATGATGTATTTCATGAGCGTACAAAGCATATTGAGATTGATTGTCATTTTACTCGTCAGTATATTGATCTTGGTGCCATTCAATTAGCTTCTATTGGGTTCTTAGATCAACCAACTGATGTTTTCGCCAAGCCTCATCTTCCTAGATGTTTCCAAGTTCAGCTGGCCAAACTCAATCTGATTTCTTCTAAACCATCTTGAGTTTGAGAGGGGATGTTAAAATTTGGTAAATATTGTATAGACATTCTAAGTATAGGTAGAGTATACATTTAAATAAATTAAGTATGGTAAAGTATATATTTAGACATTATAGATAGTTTATTTCATTTTGCCTCTTAATCTCTTGTGTATAAACATGGTTGTCGTCTCTTTTATTGAGTGATGAATATAATTATTAATTCTCCAAATTTTCTTGTGTTTCTCTGTCTCGTTTTGTAACAATTCTTATGATATGGTGCCTCCAGTCTCTGCTGCTTCCTCTCTTGGCCTTAGACTCTGCTGACATTGACTCCTCGAAGAAGAAGTTCAAGTTTGATTTCGACAATACCCTAGATGAAAAAGTAGATTTCTTGAAATCTTCCCATGAAACTCCTTTCCATTCCTTGAAAGAAAAAATCAATGTCCATGGCAATGTAGTCGACCTTGATATTCTCTCCTTGTTAGACTGTCTTATGAAACCCTTCTTTCAATTTCAAGGTTGGGCCAATATCTTCTCCATTCCGATGGAATTTCGACTCTTTTATGCAAATCTTCGATCCCCTAAGGCAGCAAAAATCGAATCCTTTGTTCTTGGTAGGCATATCTTTCTCGACTGCAAAAAAATTGATTCCGTTTTTGGTATCTCTTGTTCGGATGTCATGGATACTCCTAAAAAATTTTGACCGTCTGAGTGTGTTGCCTCCTTTGATCAGGCCAAGCGTGAACTTGTTATTAATTTATGTACCTTTTATGTCATTTTTTTCGAATAATATATGTTACTACATCCGTTTTTTATGTGATACAAGTGATTTTAGGAAAGTCAACAAAATTTCCTATATGATTCTTACTATTTTGAATTGTTATTTTACTGTGATTCATAGTACTTTTTAGTTCATATGTAACTTTTTTTGTTTCAATAAAAATAAGGGAGTCCACCAAATTTCATCATGTTTTTTAACTAACTTTTTCTAAAAATATCTTAAATTGTTACATTGAGTTTTTAAGCTTCTTTTTTTATGTAATTTTCAAATATGTAACAAATTAGAAACTAAAAAGAATTAAAGTTTTCAAATCATTATATTTCTATATTAAAATATTCAAATCTTTAAAACTATATGCCCAAATTAATAGAAGGAAGTCAAATGATTTTTTTTTAAAAATGTACGAAAGGTTATTTTAATAATAACTCATATATATTTCATTTTTAATATATGAATCCATCCATTTCGATTTATATGAACTTATTCTTTATTTTCTTTCAAAAATAAAATAACTTCTCAGTTTTAATTTTTTTTATATAGCATACTTAAGATCACAAAATTAAAAAATTATTCCAATACACAAAATTTAATATACATATAAATTTTAATTTTAGTTTTGATTGATTCCACCTAAAATTATACTTGATATATAATTATTTAGAAAAAACGGTAGATAACGAAGAATATATAAATGCTTTAAAGTGGGAATTACAAGGACTTGAAGAAGAAATAAGCTACGTAAGTAAAAGAATAAAACATTTTTATGAAAATTACAAACCAACAACTTTAGGATAAAACAAAAATAGCAAAAATAGCTTCATTAAAAAACATAGAATATTTAGACTTACAAATCAAAGTAGAAAAAAGATTTCATAGATTAAAAACAGACAATTTAATTAAGTGTAACTTTGAAAACGGAAATCATAGCTTACATACAGAAGACGCTCAATATAATACTTTAATAGATTTGATAATCAATCTTAGTGAAAAAATAAAAGAATCAAATAATAAGATTATAAAAATATTAAGTCAACAAGAAGAAAGTCAAAATAAACAAAAACAACTCTTTAGTAAGATAGAAGATAATTTAGACTATCATAAGGAACAAGGAACAGATTTAAGTAGAAAAATAAATGAGTTAAAAAATAAATCTAAAGAAGAAATTAGTAATACATTAATAATAAAAATACAAGAAATAAAAACAGAATTAGCATCAATAAAAGAAATAGTTCTTTCATGATAGATTTAGTAGAGTCAGAAACACGTAAAGAAGCAATAAAATTAATAGAAAAAAGAATAACCCTTCCATCAGATTATAAAGATTTTAGCCCATCTTAAAAATCAGATCAAATTATTATACAACAAAACAATACAATTATAGCACTTTTACTACAGCTACATAATAAAATAGATAAGAACTCTAAAGAAAAATTAAAAAGTAAAAGTATAGATAAACTGGAAAAGAAGAATTAATAGAAAAGTTAAATAATATAGAAATTACTCCTCAAAAAGAAAAAATAATTAAAAAACAGAAAAAATGGACATTTTTCCAACTAGACCAAGAGAAGAAAGACCAAGACCAAGTTATTCAAGAAATATGATAAGTAATAATTTTTTATCAAGGATATTAAATAAAAAGACAAAAGAAGAAAATAATCAACAACTAGAAGAAATAATAGATACAGATAAAGATATACAAATCTTCCAACAAAATCAATTAAATTTATTAAATTCAAAAGTATTATACAATACAAACTCAAAATCTCAACTATATAGACATTATAGAGAAGAACAATTATAAGTATTAGGAAAAAACTCTGTAACTCTACCACTCATAAACGCTGAATCTGTAAAAGAAATTAAACAAGTTAAAAAAGACTTAATGCACATAGGAGTAATAGTTATAGGAATTAAAGGATTAACTAGAAAAAACTTAGGAACAAAGACATTAATAACAATATATGATAACAGATGGTCAGACATAAAAAAGTCAATTATAGGATTAGATATGACTAATAATGGAGGAATTTTCTACATAAGTCCAGATTTTATGATAAATTTAGATGAATTTGGAAATCAAATAAGAATCGGAATACAAACTAAAGGATACGAAGAAATGCATAGTGGAAAGAATTTATTAATGTGTGTAGGATTTTTAGGAAAAATGACAGATAATAGTAATACTAGATTTAAATTAAAAATAAAAGATGTAGTAGAAGTAATGGGAAATAAGGGGATAAAGCTAATAAAACCAATAAAAATAAGTCTTGAAGAATATGCAGGATTAGAATGGAAATTAGGAGATTTTAAAGAAAAAGAAGCATTAATACCAGATGCTCATTTAATATATACAAATTCTAAGGGAGAACCTTCAATTAGATTTACAGATTATAATTATGAAGCTCAAAAAGACTTTGAATAAGAAAGTGTTGTAGAAGAAATGCCTTTAGAAGGAATGAATATAGAAATTATATTAGAAGAAGATTTTGCAGTAGATTTAGCTATAGAAAAAGCTAAAGAAATAAGTAAAGATAATAAGAATAGACTATTTACATGTAAAGGATGTAAACTAAAAGACTTAAATTTAGAACAAACAATATCTCATTTTAAAATATGTGAACAAAGAACTGATAACAAAGGATATATATTAGAAAAAAGTTTACAAGATAAGTTAGAAAAAAGTAATAATATAATGACACAAATACAAGACAATGATAGTGAAATATCTGAGTTAGAATCTATACTAAGTCAAAAAGAATTAATGGAAACAGCAAGTTCTAGTAGCCCATTCCAAAGAACAAATGAACAAGGATATACTGCAGACAATAGTACAGGAAATATACCACGTAGAAGAGTATATAGACAAGGAGATACTCCAATAACAGAAGTTAAACCTATGGGAAAAAGAATGCCTATAGAAGAACCAATAATACTCCAAGAAGGAGGAAGTAAAGGTAAAATTCTAAATATAGCAGCACATGATCCACAAAGATGGAATTCAGTAATAGACGTATGGAAAGGAATAGTAGTAGCAGACTTTATAAAAAATTATACAGAGACTGATGCTGAAACTATGTATAAATACTTAGAGACATTCTTAGGAGAATCAACTAAAGCTCTATGGGAAGCTTATAAAGTAGAATTCCCATCAGAATTTCAGTATTTAGTATCTTTAGAACCAAACCCATATAATTTTACAAATAAAATACATACATTAATAACAGGAGAAGACCCAAATAGTGGATTAGTAGCTCTACAACGAAATGCAGTAATAAAATTAGAACAACTAAGTATAAGTAATTGGTATTATATAAAGAAATTTTTAAATGATTATTTCTATTATTGTACAATTAGTGGAAATGCCTTTGACCAAGACCTAGGTAAAAAATTATTTAACAAACTACCAGGAGCTTTAGGAAGAGAAATAGAAGAAAGATGGATTAAAAGAGAAGGAGTAGCACAAAACCCTCAAGCTAAATGGTCAATAGGACATAGAATACAACATATAATGGAAATATTACAAGAAAAATGTACTAATTTACAAATACAAAAACAATTAAAGCAGAATGAAATGAATTTCTGTAAAGACATAATATATACAACTCAAAATTATGATAAGAGTCAATATAAAAAGAAAAAGTACAATAAATATAACTCACAAAATAATAAAAGATATATTAAAAAGGGATATTTTCTTAGAAAATCTTCAGCCAGAAAACCATATCTGAATAGGGATAGACATGTTAGAAAATATAGAACAGATAGAAATTACAAAAATAAATTAGAATGTTTTACATGTGGAATTATAGAACATTTAGCAAATACTTGTCCTAAAAGATATAATGCTAAGACTAGAAACGCTCAATTAGTAGAAGAATTTAATGAAGCATTATTAAATGTAGATGAATATATGTCAGATACTGAAAGTATTTATTCTATAGTAAGTATTGACATAGATGAAAGTAACAAAGAAGAAGACTCTTCTAATTCAAAAGGAGAAGAATTAATTAATGAAATAGGAATAGAAAATTTAAACATAGATGACTTAAAAATTAATTTTATGAACATAACAGAATGTGAACATAATTTTTAAAAAGATACAGGATTAGATAGTAATCCATGTAATTGATGTAAATGGTATCCAAGTAAATATAAAAGAGCTAAATGTAATAAATGTTTTATTGAAGGATGTATAAGTTGTATAGAGACACAATTAGGAATAATAACTCAGAAAAGAAAAGAAGTATATACAAATAAACCGTTAATAAATTTAAAAGTAATAGTATTAGAAGCAAAAGTAAAAGAACTAGAAGAGAGGATAGTAAGATTAGAAAAAGGAAAAAATATAGAACAAGAACAATCAGTAAATAATCAAGAATTAATGAATGAAGAATCTAATACTTTAATATGTAATGAAGATAAAAATATAAATACTGTTAAAATATTAGCAAAACTTCAAATTGGAAAATATGAGATAGAGACATTAGCATTAATAGATTCAGGATGTACTAAAAGTATTTTAAATAAAAAAATTGTACCTCTAGAACTAATAAAAACTTTAGAAAAACCACTTGCAGCTATGCAAATGGATGGAACACATAATATATATAGACATTATATAGATAAAGCTCAAATAAGTTTTTTAAATACTTGTTCAGAATTTTATAAACCTACCTATAAAATGGATAAAATATGGGTAAGAGATTTAGATATAAGAGTAGATTTTGTGTTAGGACTAGACTTTATACTACACAATAAAGGAGGAACTTTAATAACCAAATATGGAATACTTTTTATGAAAAATATTACTTATACTTCTGTTTTAACTGAGAAAATTGACACTAAAGTAAAACATAAAGAAAAATGTTGTGACAATTGTGAAGATAATATACAATGTACTAAAATGGAATGTAACATTACATGAAAGTATACTAGAAATTGATGAAGAAGATGAGATAGTTAATAAAAACTATGTTCTAATAGAAATGGAAACAGAATTATACAATTTTCAGACAGGAATTAAGCAAATATGACAAATAAAAAATCAACAGGATCTTGATAATATAGTAAAAATACTAGATTAAATAGAAATAATAGGAGAAAAACCTTTAAAACATTGGGAGAATAACCAAATAGTATGCAAGCTAGATATAATAATCCCAGAATATATAATAAAAACAGCCTCAATAGAAGCTACAAATCAAGATCAAGAAGACTTTAAAATACAAATTAAAGAATTATTAGAATTAGGAGTAATAAGAAGATCTACTTCAAAACATAGATCTGCAGCATTTATGGTGAGAAATCATAGTGAAATAGTTAGAGGAAAAGCTAGAATGGTTATAAACTATAAAAGCCTAAATGATAATACTAGAACCGATGATTATAAATTACCAGACAAAACAGAACTAATAAATAGAATCCAACGAAAAACAGTTTTTAGTAAATTTGATTGTAAATCAGGATATTGGCAGATAAAAATGCACCCAGATAGCATAGAATGGACAACTTTCACCTGTTCTGAAGGACATTTTGAATGGTTAGTCATGCCATTCGGATTAAAAACCGCACCTCCAATATTCCAAAGAAAAATGGATCGAATATTTGGAGAATATAAAAAATTTGTATTAGTATATGTAGATGATATTTTAGTGTTTAGTAAAAACATAAAAGAACATTTAGGACATTTACAAACAGTTTTTAGATTATTTGTTAACAATAGAATAATAATTAGCAAAAAGAAAATAGAATTATGTAAAAACTATATAAATTTTTTAGGAATAACTTTAGGGGAAGGAAAAGTTAAACTACAACCTCATATAGCTAAAAAAGCTCTAAATATGCCAGATAAATTAAATAATTTAAAAGATTTACAAAAATTTCTAGGAATAGTTAACTACGCAAGACCTTTTATTAAAGACTTAGGAAAAATAGCAGGACCATTATATTCTAAGACAGGAAATAACAAAGAAATTTTAATATTGAAGACATAAAATTAGTACAAAAAATAAAGAAAAAAATAAAAAATATTCCAGACCTTAATATGCCATTGGAATCAGACTATTTAATAATAGAGACAGATGGAAGTTTTGAAGGATGGGGTGCAGTACTAAAATCAAGACCAAATAAATATAGTTCTAAACAAAAAGAAAAAATATGTGCTTATCAGAGTGGAAAATTAAAAGAGAAAGGTAATAAAGCTAGTATAGATGTTGAAATTTTAGCTGTAATATATGGTTTAAATAGTTTTAGAATTTATATTTTAAACAAACCTGAAATATTAATAAGAACAGATTGTGAGGCTATAGTAAAATTTCATCAAAAAATTAATGATAAAACTAGTAGTAGAAGAAGATGGTTAAATTTTTTAGATACTATATCTATTTATCATTCTATAATCTTTGAGCATATAAAAGAAAATGATAATAATATTGCAGACCAATTAAGTAGATTACTAATCAAAGTTTAAATTTTACAGAATGAGACCTCTACTACCAGACAAAGGTAAAAAGGTTCAACCTTCAACCTCAGGTTTGGCAGACTCTTATAAACAGACAATGCTAGCTAATTTACATTTTAAATCATTAGACAAAATCAATGATGTTAGAATAGAAAGGTTGCAATTTGGACAACAAAATTTAATTGCATATGGGCCGTCCAATTGGACATTTAGACATTTAGCTGACTGTCAATTAGACAAACAGCAGACATGTCTTATAGACAACATATGGATAGCACATAATAAAAAAGACACTAAATATGTAATTGCAGTCTTAAATGCTTTAGGATATTATTTTACTAATAAAAATAAAGAAAATAGATTTAAATATTATGTGGTAATTCATGGTAAAACTAATGGTGTTTTTCAGACATGGATAGAAGTTTTAGACTCCATTAAAGATTTTCAAAAACCTCTTTTTAAAGGTTTTAATGATTTTACAGAAGCCTTAGACTATGCTAGAGGAATATTAGGACCAAATTATTATATTTCTCCAGCCCTCAGACAAAACCCAGATAAAGCCCCACAATACAATATCCAAAAAGACACAGATAGAATAATATTTTGCGACCATTGTTCTTCCATGACCGAAGCATTCAAAAGGCTAACTTGAGAAATGACGCCTTAATGCAAGAAAATGCCAAGCTCAGAGAAAAGCTTCAAAAAATGGAAAGCAAAGGAAAACAAGATGAACAAACTCAGACAAATATACAGGGTTTTCCATCCCACATAAAAATGGATGAGATGGGTGTACATTCCCCACTGAATGCTAAGAAATCCACTGTATCGGATGAAGTTACAGCTAGTCCGGTTCAAACGGTAGCCGGTAAAGACTTCTCAAACCCGTTAATGGCTGTCACTTTGCCAAAAAGTGAAAAAGATGAAGGTTCATCTTCCAGAAGAAGATTACCTTTTTCATTAATCCAGACAATTAGACAGAAAATTAAAAAATCACAAAAAAATAAAGACTTAGAATTCCTAATAACCCAAACTGTAGAAAAACTACTTAAACAAAAACAAGAAAAATACAAACATATAAACCCAAGCCCAATACAAAGCCCAAGACAAGAATCTACTCCAAGCCCAAATAATTCCGATAATCTTTTAGACTCAATGCAATTTGCCCAAGACCCAAATGATGATGATTTCGGAATGAGTTTTGATTCAATTGCATTGCATAATTTAGACACATAATAAAAAAAATTAAAAAATAAAATAAAAATATATATATAAATACTTATATATATTATTATGGTTATAGTCTTAAAAGAGGAATGCCTCTTTTGTCAAAAATGTGAGTCCCACTTTACTCACTACCACACATGTGGAAAAACTGTTGGGACGCGTCTTATTCAGGTAAGAGATAAGATAGACAGATATCAGTCTCCAATATCAGATTCCAAGGACAATAATGTAAGAAGAGGGACATTATTTCACGTGACGATGGGGCCCAGATGTGTACCCGGCTGAAATGATAAGATTCTTTCTTCCATTTGAAATCCGGAGTTTGAAGTCCGAAGACACCTATAAAAGCAGACGTAATCAAGACAAGAAGAGATAGAAGGCGAGAAAAAGAAAAGACAATCACTACAAAAAGCTCTAAAAAAATTCATACCAACCTCTTTATCATAAGTTATCTTTTAAGATTGTAAAAAGTTTTCAGTTCTTTAGTTCTTTATTTTTAAAGTTTGTTTAAGTAAAGCTTGGAAGCTTTTCGGGTTTCCCGAAAGGGAAGTTTCACTCTGTTCTAATAATGTAAGTTTTCATATCTACGTTTCTGTTAAGCTTCCCATATATGTAAATTATGTGTGTTTAATTTTTGTTAAGTTCATGTAAATATATGAATATTATCATGAATCTATTTTACCTAGTATATGGTTACTCTCTTAGCCGCTTAAAAGTATCGATGGATTAACCTGTAAATTCCTAGGACGAGTCAGGTTAAATGTTCTAAGAAAAGAACTGTGAATAACCAATTCCGGGGTGGGGTTAAAGAAGATTACTCTTAAGAACAAAGGCTAAGGGAAAGAGATGAACAGTATTAATAGATTCATGAATGGACAGAGTCCACAAAAAAAAAGAGTTAAAACTAGAACCTGATATGATAATTACATAATAGAACAAGAGAGAGTGAAGGAGTACTGAGTATGACTGTATAACATTAAGAAAAAACCATATTACCTTATTCTTCGAAGCTAGAAGCTTAGAACAGAAATTAATAAAACATCTTAGATCAAGAAATATCCCAATAAAACATACTTTATGAGAACACATCCATTTGCCTGGAGTATAAGATTTCATAACTGGATAAGATATAGACACATAGAAGATAAGAAAAGATTAATAAGAATAAAAAAAATCTATAGAAGCTTACATATATATATACGAAAATGAATTTTTTATACCTAAAAACATTTATTTAGAAAAAACGGTAGATAACGAAGAATATATAAATGCTTTAAAGTGGGAATTACAAGGACTTGAAGAAGAAATAAGCTACGTAAGTAAAAGAATAAAACATTTTTATGAAAATTACAAACCAACAACTTTAGGATAAAACAAAAATAGCAAAAATAGCTTCATTAAAAAACATAGAATATTTAGACTTACAAATCAAAGTAGAAAAAAGATTTCATAGATTAAAAACAGACAATTTAATTAAGTGTAACTTTGAAAACGGAAATCATAGCTTACATACAGAAGACGCTCAATATAATACTTTAATAGATTTGATAATCAATCTTAGTGAAAAAATAAAAGAATCAAATAATAAGATTATAAAAATATTAAGTGAACAAGAAGAAACTCAAAATAAACAAAAACAACTCTTTAGTAAGATAGAAAATAATTTAGACTATCTTAAGGAACAAGGAACAGATTTAAGTAGAAAAATAAACGAGTTAAAAAATAAATCTAAAGAAGAAATTTGTAATACATTAATAATAAAAATACAAGAAATAAAAACAGAATTAGCATCAATAAAAGAAATAGTTCTTTCATGATAGATTTAGTAGAGTCAGAAACACATAAAGAAGCAATAAAATTAATAGAAAAAAGAATAACCCTTCCATCAGATTATAAAGATTTTAGTCCATCTTCAAAATCAGATCAAATTATTATACAACAAAACAATACAATAATAGCACTTTTACTACAGCTACATAATAAAATAGATAAGAACTCTAAAGAAAAATTACAAAGTAAAAGTATAGATACAACTGGAATAGAAGAATTAATAGAAAAGTTAAATAATATAGAAATTACTCCTCAAAAAGAAAAAATAATTAAAAAAACAGAAAAAATGGACATTTTTCCAACTAGACCAAGAGAAGAAAGACCAAGACCAAGTTATTCCAGAAATATGATAAGTAATAATTTTTTATCAAGGATATTAAATAAAAAGACAAAAGAAGAAAATAATCAACAACTAGAAGAAATAATAGATACAGATAAAGATATACAAATCTTCCAACAAAATCAATTAAATTTATTAAATCCAAAAGTATTATACAATAGAAACTCAAAATCTCAACTATATAGACATTATAGAGAAGAACAATTATCAGTATTAGGAAAAAGCTCTGTAACTCTACCACTCATAAACGCTGAATCTGTAAAAGAAATTAAACATGTTAAAAAAGACTTAATGCACATAGGATTAATAGTTATAGGAATTAAAGGATTAACTAGAAAAAACTTAGGAACAAAGACATTAATAACAATATATGATAACAGATGGTCAGACATAAAAAAGTCAATTATAGGATTAACGGAAGTAGATATTGTAACGACCTGTTTAGTCGTTTTGAGCAGTAGAGTATTTATGGTAATAACTGTCTGAGTCGACGGATCCCACGACGGGCCGTCATGGGCACGACGGACCGTCGAGGGGGTCTCGTTCCAAAACACTTAGAATTCTGAAATTTGGGTGCTGAGATCGTCTCTCTGAACTTCGTGACGGAATGGCAGGACGGACCGTCGTTGGCACGACGGACCGTCACAGACTCTTTAGTGAATTGAGTCTCTGAACTTTGTAACGGAAGCAGCAGGACAGACCGTCGCAGGCACGACGGGCCGTCACAGGCTGCGTAACCCTGACTGGGTCAGATTTCTGTCAAATGTTTTAAGGGGCGTTTTGGACTATTCCTGCTTATAATTATAAATTTAGTGGGTTAATGTTAATAATTCAACTACTTGGGGGTTAAAGGAGATAACCTGGAAACAAATAGTGGGTTATTTTATCATCTTTTATACTTAATTATATGCTAATTAGGGTAAAACAAAAAGGGTTTGAATAAGAAAAATACAAAGAACAAGGAGAGGGGGAAACGAACGATCAAGAGAGAGAGAAAACGAAGAAGAACGCAGCTTTGGGAAAGTAGATTGCTTGATCACAATTCTTCGGTGGAGGTAGGTTATGGTTTATACTATCTCATAGTAAACTCTTAATAGCGAATGATATGTGTTGGGTAGTATTATAAAGTCCTCTATATGCTTAATTGTGTGCTTGCATGATGTGATTATGTAATTGTAATGGATTGGAAAGATGAGACTGTGAATCTTAAATCTTAAATTTACTTTGATAATGATGATGCCTTTGTATAAAAGAAGGCTTGATGAACTAGAGTAATGAGATTAGAGGATCGGGTGTCACGTTCCGACACTAGGATAGTAATGGAGGATCGGGTGTCACGTTCCGACACCAGGATAGTATATGGATCGGAGTGTCACGTTCCGACACCAGGATAGTATATGGATCGG
>NC_028640.1:8378925-8380856 GCF_001406875.1 Solanum pennellii
AAGTCTGCTCACTTCATCCCGGTCAAGGTGACTTACAATGCAGAGAAGTTAGCCAAACTTTACATCTCGTAAGTTGTTCGATTGCATGGGGTTCCACTCTCCATCATATCAGATAGAGGTAAGCAGTTTACTTTTAAGTTTTGGAAAACATTGCATGCGGAATTGGGTACTAGGCTGGACATTAGTACTGCGTTCCATCCTCAGACCGATGGTCAGTCTGAGCGAACGATTCAAGTGTTGGAGGATATGCTTCGTGCATGTGTGATAGAATTTGGTGGCCATTGGGATAGCTTCTTACCCTTAGCAGAGTTCTCCTACAAAAATAGCTATCACTCAAGTATTGATATGGCCCCATTTGAAGCACTGTATGGGAGAAGATGTAGGTCTCCATTGGGTGGTTTGATGCATTTGAAGTTAGACCTTGGAGTACTGACCTTCTGAGGGAATCGTTAGATAAAGTGAAATGCATTCAAGGAAAGCTTTTAGCGGCTCAAAGTAGGCAGAAGGAATATGCAGATCGGAAGGTTAGAGACTTGGAGTTTATGGAGGGTGAGCAAGTCTTGCTGAAGGTTTCGCCCATGAAAGGGGTGATGCGGTTTGGTAAGCGAGGTAGGCTTAGTCCAAGGTATATTGGTCCATTTGAAGTTCTGAAGCGCGTGGGGGAGGTAGCTTATGAATTGGCCTTGCCCCCAGGACTGTCAGGAGTGCATCCGGTATTTCATGTGTCTATGTTGAAAAGATACCATGGGGATGGAAACTACATCATTCGTTGGGATTCAGTTCTGCTTGATGAGAATTTGTCTTATGAGGAGGAGCCTGTTGCTATTTTAGATAGAGAAGTCCTTAAGCTGAGGTCAAGGGAGATTGCATCCATCAAAGTTCAATGGAAGAATCGACCAGTTGATGAATTCACTTGGGAGAAGGAGGCTGATATGCAAGAAAGATACCCACACCTGTTTAGAGATTCAGGTACTCCTTCTCGCCCTTGTTTTTCTTCTTGTGATCGTTCGAGGACGAACGATGGGTAAATTGGTATCTATTGTAATGACCTGTTTAGTCGTTTAGAGCAGTAGAGTATTTCTGGTAATAACTGTCTGAGTCGACGTTCCCACGACGGGCCATTATGGGCACGACGGACCGTCGAGGGGGTCTCGTTCCAAATCACTTAGAATTCTGAAATTTGGGTACTGAGATCGACTCTCTGAACTTCGTGACGTAATGGCAGGACGGACCGTCGTTGGCAAGACGGACAGTCACAGACTCTTTAGTGAATTGAGTCTCTGAACTTTGTAACGGAAGCAGCAGGACGGACCGTCGCAGGCACGACGGGCCGTCTCAGGCTGCGTAACCCTGACTGGGTCGGATTTCTGCTAAATGTTTTAAGGGGCGTTTTGGACTATTCCTGCTTATAATTATAACGTTAGTGGGTTAATGTTAATAATTCAACTACATGGGGGTTAAAGGAGATAACCTGGAAACAAATAGTGGGTTATTTTATCATCTTTTATACTTAATTATATGCTAATTAGGGTAAAACAAAAAGGGTTTGAATAAGAAAAATACAAAGAACAAGGAGAGGGGGAAACGAACGATCAAGAGAGAGAGAAAACGAAGAAGAACGCAGCTTTGGGGAAGTAGATTGCTTGATCACAATTCTTCGGTGGAGGTAGGTTATGGTTTATACTATCTCATAGTAAACTCTTAATAGCGAATGATATGTGTTGGGTAGTATTATAAAGTCCTCTATATGCTTAATTGTGTGCTTGCATGATGTGATTATGTAACTGTAATGGATTGGAAAGATGAGACTGTGAATCTTAAATCTAAAATTTACTTTGATAATGATGATGCCTTGGTATAAAAGAAGGCTTGATGAACTAGAGTAATGAGATTAGAGGATCGGGTGTCACGTTCCGACACCAGGATAGTAA
>NC_028640.1:8381135-8405965 GCF_001406875.1 Solanum pennellii
TTTCCCAAATGAGTATGGTGTGGAGGCTTGAGTCCTCATAGATGTGCTTGGTGTTGTGACCAAGGGTCATGATAATTGTTGTTGTCACCTGTTAAGAATATTAGCTGATTTTATGTTATTATCTGACATACACTGCTTTCTATTTTGAGTTGGCCGATGATACCTACTCAGTACTTGTGCCTTGTACTGACCCTTACTTGTATTTGTTTTTCTTTGTTAATTGTGGAGTGCAGCAAACGTGCCATCGTCTTCAACTCAACCGCAACTCTAGCCAGTCTTCATCACATCGGATTTCAGGGTGAGCTAATGTTTCTAGCTTGGACTGGATCTTCTTCTTCATGTCTTGATGCCTTGATGTTCCGGCATGGACTAGCTTTTTATTTATTTTAGCTTCCTAGATACTCTTAGATTTAGTAATTTGAGGATAGATGTTCTTGTGGTAATGACTTCCAGATTTTGGGGATAGTAATTGATAAATTTTAGAAGTTATTAATTGATTTTGTTAATAAGTTTTTAAGTCTTCCGCATTATATTCTGTTTATATTGTATTGAAATGTTGGGGTTTAGATTGGTTGGTTCGCTCACATAGTAGGATAAGTGTGGGTGCCACTCGCGGCTCGATTTGGGTCGTGACAGATATGACTAGTAATTGAGGAATTTTCTACATAAGTCCAGATTTTATGATAAATTTAGATGAATTTGGAAATCAAATAAGAATCGGAATACAAACTAAAAGATACGAAGAAATGCATAGTGGAAAGAATTTATTAATGTGTGTAGGATTTTTAGGAAAAATGACAGATCATAGTAATACTAGATTTAAATTAAAAATAAAAGAAGTAGTAGAAGTAATGGGAAATAAGGGGATAAAGCTAATAAAACCAATAAAAATAAGTCCCGAAGAATATGCAGGATTAGAATGGAAATTAGGAGATTTTAAAGAAAAAGAAGCATTAGTACCAGATGCTCATTTAATATATACAAATTCTAAGGGAGAACCTTCAATAGATTTAAAGATTATAATTATGAAGCTCAAAAAGACTTTGAAGAAGAAAGTGTTGTAGAAGAAATGCCTTTAGAAGGAATGAATATAGAAATTATATTAGAAGAAGATTTTGCAGTAGATTTAGCTATAGAAAAAGCTAAAGAAATAAGTAAAGATAATAAGAATAGACTATTTACATGTAAAGGATGTAAACTAAAAGACTTAAATCTAGAACAAACAATATCTCATTTTAAAATATGTGAACAAAGAAATGATAACAAAGGATATATATTAGAAAAAAGTTTACAAGATAAGTTAGAAAAAAGTAATAATATAATGACACAAATACAAGACAATGATAGTGAAATATCTGAGTTAGAATCTATACTAAGTCAAAAAGAATTAATGGAAACAGCAAGTTCTAGTAGCCCATTCCAAAGAACAAATGAACAAGGATATACTGCAGACAATAGTACAGGAAATATACCACGTAGAAGAGTATATAGACAAGGAGATACTCCAATAACAGAAGTTAAACCTATGGGAAAAAGAATGCCTATAGAAGAACCAATAATACTCCAAGAAGGAGGAAGTAAAGGTAAAATTCTAAATATAGCAGCACATGATCCACAAAGATGGAATTCAGTAATAGACTTATGGAAAGGAATAGTAGTAGCAGACTTTATAAAAAATTATACAGAGACTGATGCTGAAACTATGTATAAATACTTAGAGACATTCTTAGGAGAATCAACTAAAGCTCTATGGGAAGCTTATAAAGTAGAATTCCCATCAGAATTTTAGTATTTAGTATCTTTAGGACCAAACCCATATAATTTTACAAATAAAATACATACATTAATAACAGGAGAAGACCCAAATAGTGGATTAGTAGCTCTACAACGAAATGCAGTAATAAAATTAGAACAACTAAGTATGATTAATTGGTTTTATATAAAGAAATTTTTAAATGATTATTTCTATTATTGTACAATTAGTGGAAATGCCTTTGACCAAGACCTAGGTAAAAAATTATTTAACAAACTACCAGGAGCTTTAGGAAGAGAAATAGAAGAAAGATGGATTAAAAGAGAAGGAGTAGCACAAAACCCTCAAGCTAAATGGTCAATAGGACATAGAATACAACATATAATGGAAATATTACAAGAAAAATGTACTAATTTACAAATACAAAAACAATTAAAGCAGAATGAAATGAATTTCTGTAAAGACATAATATATACAACTCAAAATTATGATAAGAGTCAATATAAAAAGAAAAAGTACAATAAATATAACTCACAGAATGATAAAAGATATAATAAAAAAGGATATTTTCTTAGAAAATCTTCAGCCAGAAAACCATATCTGAATAGGGATAGACATGTTAGAAAATATAGAACAGATAGAAATTACAAAAATAAATTAGAATGTTTTACATGTGGAAGTATAGAACATTTAGCAAATACTTGTCCTAAAAAATATAACGCTAAGACTAGAAACGCTCAATTAGTAGAAGAATTTAATGAAGCATTATTAAATGTAGATGAATATATGTCAGATAATGAAAGTATTTATTCCATAGTAAATATTGATATAGATGAAAGTAACAAAGACGAAGACTCTTCTAATTCAGAAGGAGAACAATTAATTAATGAAATAGGAATAGAAAATTTAAACATAGATGACTTAAAAATTAATTTTATGAACATAATAGAATGTGAACATAATTTTGAAAAAGATACAGGATTAGATAGTAATCCATGTAATTGGTGTAAATGGTATCCAAGTAAATATAAAAGAGCTAAATGTAATAAATATTTTATAGAAGGATGTATAAGTTGTATAGAGACACAATTAGGAATAATAACTCAGAAAAGAAAAGAAGTATATACAAATGAACCGTTAATAAATTTTAAAGTAATAGTATTAGAAGCAAAAGTAAAAGAACTAGAAGAGAGGATAATAAGATTAGAAAAAGGAAAAAATATAGAACAAGAACAATCAGTAAATAATCAAGAATTAATGAATGAAGAATCTAATACTTTAATATGTAATGAAGATGAAAATATAAATACTGTTAAAATATTAGCAAAACTTAAAATTGGAAAATATGAGATAGAGACATTAGCATTAATAGATTCAGGATGTACTAAAAGTATTTTAAATAAAAAAATTGTACCTCTAGAACTAATAAAAACTTTAGAAAAACCACTTGCAGCTATGCAAATGGATGGAGCACATAATATATATCGACATTGTATAGATAAAGCTCAAATAAGTTTTTTAAATACTTGTTCAGAATTTTATAAACCTACCTATAAAATGGATAAAATATGGGTAAGAGATTTAGATATAAGAGTAGATTTTGTGTTAGGACTAGACTTTATACTACACAATAAAGGAGGAACTTTAATAACCAAAGATGGAATACTTTTTATGAAAAATATTACTTATACTTCAGTTTTAACTGAGAAAATTGACACTAAAGTCAGACATAAAGAAAAATGTTGTGACAATTGTGAAGATAATATACAATGTACTAAAATGGAATGTAATACATTACATGAAAGTATACTAGAAATAGATGAAGAAGATGAGATAGTTAATAAAAACTATGTTCTAATAGAAATGGAAACAGAATTATACAATTTTAAGACAGGAATTAAGCAAATAGGACAAATAAAAAATCAACAGGATCTTGATAATATAGTAAAAATACTAGATCAAATAGAAATAATAGGAGAAAAACCTTTAAAACATTGGGAGAATAACCAAATAGTATGCAAGCTAGATATAATAAACCCAGAATATATAGTAAAAACAGCCTCAATAGAAGCTACAAATCAAGATCAAGAAGACTTTAAAATACAAATTAAAGAATTATTAGAATTAGGAGTAATAAGAAGATCTACTTCAAAACATAGATCTGCAGCATTTATGGTAAGAAATCATAGTGAAATAGTTAGAGGAAAAGCTAGAATTGTTATAAACTATAAAAGACTAAATGATAATACTAGAACTGATGGTTATAAATTACCAGACAAAACAGAACTAATAAATAGAATCCAAGGAAAAATAGTTTTTAGTAGATTTGATTGTAAATCAGGATATTGGCAGATAAAAATGCACCCAGATAGCATAGAATGGACAGCTTTCACCTGTTCTGAAGGACATTTTGAATGGTTAGTCATGCCATTCGGATTAAAAACAGAACCTCCAATATTCCAAAGAAAAATGGATCGAATATTTGGAGAATATAAAAAATTTGTATTAGTATATGTAGATGATATTTTAGTGTTTAGTAAAAACATAAAAGAACATTTAGGACATTTACAAACAGTTTTTAGATTATTTGTTAACAATAGAATAATAATTAGCAAAAAGAAAATAGAATTATGTAAAAACTATATAAATTTTTTAGGAATAACTTTAGGGGAAGGAAAAGTTAAACTACAACCTCATATAGCTAAAAAAGCTCTAAATATGCCAGATAAATTAAATAATTTAAAAGATTTACAAAAATTTCTAGGAATAGTTAACTACGCAAGACCTTTTATTAAAGACTTAGGAAAAATAGCAGGACCATTATATTCTAAGACAGGAAATAACAAAGAAATTTTAATATTGAAGACATAAAATTAGTACAAAAAATAAAGAAAAAAATAAAAAATATTCCAGACCTTAATATGCCATTGGAATCAGACTATTTAATAATAGAGACAGATGGAAGTTTTGAAGGATGGGGTGCAGTACTAAAATCAAGACCAAATAAATATAGTTCTAAACAAAAAGAAAAAATATGTGCTTATCAGAGTGGAAAATTAAAAGAGAAAGGTAATAAAGCTAGTATAGATGTTGAAATTTTAGCTGTAATATATGGTTTAAATAGTTTTAGAATTTATATTTTAAACAAACCTGAAATATTAATAAGAACAGATTGTGAGGCTATAGTAAAATNAGTAAAAACATAAAAGAACATTTAGGACATTTACAAACAGTTTTTAGATTATTTGTTAACAATGGAATATTAATTAGAAAAAAGAAAATAGAATTATGTAAAAACTATATAAATTTTTTAGGAATAACTTTAGGGGAAGGAAAAGTTAAACTACAACCTCATATAGCTAAAAAAGCTCTAGATATGCCAGATAAATTAAATAATTTAAAAGATTTACAAAAATTTCTAGGAATAGTTAACTACGCAAGACCTTTTATTAAAGACTTAGGAAAAATAGCAGGACCATTATATTCTAAGACAGGAAATAAAGGACAAAGAAATTTTAATATTGAAGACATAAAATTAGTACAAAAAATAAAGGAAAAAATAAAAAATATTCCAGACCTTAATATGCCATTGGAATCAGACTATTTAATAATAGAGACAGATGGAAGTTTTGAAGGATGGGGTGCAGTACTAAATTCAAGACCAAATAAATATAGTTCTAAACAAAAAGAAAAAATATGTGCTTATCAGAGTGGAAAATTCAAAGAGAAAGGTAATAAAACTAGTGTAGATGTTGAAATTTTAGCTGTAATATATGGTTTAAATAGTTTTAGAATTTATATTTTAAACAAACCTGAAATATTAATAAGAACAGATTGTGAGGCTATAGTAAAATTTCATCAAAAAATTAATGATAAAACTAATAGTAGAAAAAGATGGTTAAATTTTTTAGATACTATATCTATTTATCATTCTATAATCTTTGAGCATATAAAAGGAAATGATAATAATATTGCAGACCAATTAAATAGATTACTAATCAAAGTTTAAATTTTACAGAATGAGACCTCTACTACCAGACAAAGGTAAAAAGGTTCAACCTTCAACCTCAGGTTTGGCAGACTCTATAAACAGACAATGCTAGCTAATTTACATTTTAAATCATTAGACAAAATCGATGATGTTAGAATAGAAAGGTTGCAATTCGGACAACAAAATTTAATTGCATATGGGCCGTCCAATTGGACATTTAGACATTTAGCTGACTGTCAATTAGACAAACAGCAGACATGTCTTATAGACAACATATGGATAGCACATAATAAAAAAGACACTAAATATGTAATTGCTGTTTTAAATGCCTTAGGATATTATTTTACTAATAAAAATAAAGAAAATAGATTTAAATATTATGTGGTAATTCATGGTAAAACTAATGGTGTTTTTCAGACATGGATAGAAGTTTTAGACTCCATTAAAGATTTTCAAAAACCTCTTTTTAAAGGTTTTAATGATTTTACAGAAGCCTTAGACTATGCTAGAGGAATATTAGGACCAAATTATTATATTTCTCCAGCCCTCAGACAAAACCCAGATAAAGCCCCACAATACAATATCCAAAAAGACACAGATAGAATAATATTTTGCGACCATTGTTCTTCCATGACCGAAGCATTCAAAAGGCTAACTTGAGAAATGACGCCTTAATGCAAGAAAATGCCAAGCTCAGAGAAAAGCTTCAAAAAATGGAAAGCAAAGGAAAACAAGATGAACAAACTCAGACAAATATACAGGGTTTTCCATCCCACATAAAAATGGATGAGATGGGTGTACATTCCCCACTGAATGCTAAGAAATCCACTGTATCGGATGAAGTTACAGCTAGTCCGGTTCAAACGGTAGCCGGTAAAGACTTCTCAAACCCGTTAATGGCTGTCACTTTGCCAAAAAGTGAAAAAGATGAAGGTTCATCTTCCAGAAGAAGATTACCTTTTTCATTAATCCAGACAATTAGACAGAAAATTAAAAAATCACAAAAAAATAAAGACTTAGAATTCCTAATAACCCAAACTGTAGAAAAACTACTTAAACAAAAACAAGAAAAAGACAAACATATAAACCCAAGCCCAATACAAAGCCCAAGACAAGAATCTACTCCAAGCCCAAATAATTCCGATAATCTTTTAGACTCAATGCAATTTGCCCAAGACCCAAATGATGATGATTTCGGAATGAGTTTTGATTCAATTGCATTGCATAATTTAGACACATAATAAAAAAAATTAAAAAATAAAATAAAAATATATATATAAATACTTATATATATTATTATGGTTATAGTCTTAAAAGAGGAATGCCTCTTTTCTCAAAAATGTGAGTCCCACTTTACTCACTACCACACATGTGGAAAAACTGTTGGGACGCGTCTTATTCAGGTAAGAGATAAGATAGACAGATATCAGTCTCCAATATCAGATTCCAAGGACAATAATGTAAGAAGAGGGACATTATTTCACGTGACGATGGGGCCCAGATGTGTACCCGGCTGAAATGATAAGATTCTTTCTTCCATTTGAAATCCGGAGTTTGAAGTCCGAAGACACCTATAAAAGCAGACGTGATCAAGACAAGAAGAGATAGAAGGCGAGAAAAAGAAAAGACAATCACTACAAAAAGCTCTAAAAAACTTCATACCAACCTCTTTATCATAAGTTATCTTTTAAGATTGTAAAAAAGTTTTCAGTTCTTTAGTTCTTTATTTTTAAAGTTTGTTTAAGTAAAGCTTGGAAGCTTTTCGGGTTTCCCGAAAGGGAAACTTCACTCTGTTCTAATAATGTAAGTTTTCATATCTACGTTTCTGTTAAACTTCCCATATATGTAAATTATGTGTGTTTAATTTTTGTTAAGTTCATGTAAATATATGAATATTATCATGAATCTATTTTACCTAGTATATGGTTAGTCTCTTAGCCTCTTAAAAGTATCGATGGATTAACCTGTAAATTCCTAGGACGAGTCAGGTAAATGTTCTAAGAAAAGAACTGTGAATAACCAATTCCGGGGTGGGGTTAAAGAAGATTACTCTTAAGAACAAAGGCTAAGGGAAAGAGATGAACAGTATTAATAGATTCATGAATGGACAGAGTCCATAAAAAAAAAGGGAAGTTAAAACTAGAACCTGATATGATAATTACATAATAGAACAAGAGAGAGTGAAGGAGTACTGAGTAGGACTGTACAACATTAAGAAAATATATATATATATATATATATATATATATATGTATATATAGATACATATGTACATATATGTATATATAAAAAGAAACCCACAGCTGGTGATGTGGCGCCACCATAATCCACCATTCCAATATTTCCCTTTCTTTTGCCATTTATGCCCTTCATCAATTTTTTTAAAGAAAAACATAAGTCGCGTCCTCTGGTGAGATGTGTTGTCCCCCTTCTTCCTTCTCTGGGTAAACCTTTTTAGCCCTTAGCATTATTTGGTCTCTTTATATTGTTTATTTCTTTCGTCACTCTTGATTTATACTATTCTTCTCAATCTTATTCTTTTGGTTGCTTTAGGTTTGAATGGTTAATTGATTGTCTACTTTTTTCCCTTGGTGCAATCTTCATTTTCTTAGTTACATTTATTTGCATTTTGTATTTTTTTCAGATCATCTTGATTGTTACCAGTGTAATAGTAAAGAACATGATCATAAGTGATTATCAAGTTCATTCTCAGTGAAAGAATCGAACGCCCATGGCAAGTATTTTTGGCACCCATGAAGTGTTAAAAAAATCCCTGTAGAGGCACATTGCCAACTACTTCTGGAAGGGCTTCAAAATTCACTCAACGGGCATTATCTTAAGGGCTTCTGAAATGTTTGAAAAACTACCGTTTAAAGGCACATTGCCAATGGCTTGTGGACTTCAAAATTCACTCAACAGGTATTCCAAATCTGCACAAGCCAGACTTATTTTGACACCCATAAAAAGTTTGAAAAAATGCCCTCTAGAGGCATATAATTGCAAATGACTCCTCTAGAGGCAGAACATTGCCAACAACTTGTGGAAATTGCTTCACAATTAACTCAAAGGTATTATCTCAACGCTTCTTTTTTCTGACTTTTTCTTTCAAATCATTTTTTGGTCTGCAGTAATGTGATCAAGATTTAGGTGGGTACTTATTTTAGACCCTTTAAGTTGAATAACTTAATATCTTTGCTCAATAATTACTTCCGTAACAATTGGACACCCTAATTCAAATATATAGCTATTTATAAAAGTGCAATAAACGACCTTGAATAATTGTGATCATTCAAAAACAGTTTCATGCCAAAATCATAAGGCTTTGGATCCCATGTCCAATGCACCCAAAGCACAAAGGAATTAATAGAGTAAGGAATTCATTGTTTGTAATTTTAGCTTTGGCTCCAAATTATAACAAAATGGAGAAGATGATGAACAAATTCAACAAGTTTATGCTTATGATGATCGCTACCTCTGCCTAGCGGACCAACTATAATAGATTACGACTATCAAGGTCTCTTCAAAAAATGATATTTAAAGGATTCTAGATGTTGATACCTTGGTTATTCCTCCTACACATTCCATTCAGCAAGAAAAACATAACAAATATGCATTAAACATGTATAGTTGTTCTTCAATTAGTATATGTATTTTAATTTGGATCTAGGCTTTACCCTTTCAACCTCTTTACTACTTCCATCCCAAATTTGTTATTTCACTAATTTTAAGTTGGTGCAACTATTCAAGGATGGTCGGTCCAACTCATATTTTGTGCTAGATTAGTTTATGCAGGAACCTCTTTTACATTTCACCTTTAGTAAAAGAAAGTTTTCATGACTGCGGGTCCAAATGATTTCATGAACTCTAAGGAATGTCCTAAGGAGGATTCAGATGGTTTCTCCAAACTTCCGCAGCTAAATCTTTGGTTGAAGATCAATAATTCCACCCTATTCAAAAATTTATGCACATGTATTATAGCTAACATTATTGTGTGATACCTAGTTTTAATGGTAATCGATTATATTAGTTACCCCACAATATTGCACAAAGAAAACAGGAAAATACTTTTTTTAAGAATAGTTGCTCCTCTTGAAAAGGATGTGTTAAATACTGATCCAGGAGTGTGATGACACTATGTCACATGACTAAATAAATAAAATAGACTTTTACATGAAACAATGAAACTTCCATTAGGGATTCTTGAATATTTTCATGTACTATATAAGTTTTCTACAGGCCTACACATAGTTGAAGTGGAAAAAAACATCTCTTTTTTATGATCTTTAGAGGAAGTTTAAGGATCAAATTACCATATAAACTTTTTTCCTTTATTTTTTATTATTTGTTAGTTTATTTTTACTTTATGATGGTTTGTATTTATTCCTTAAACCTGAAAATTAAATTTTACTTGATCAAAGGGCCTATTAGAAACAACCTTTCTACCTTCACAATGTAGGATTTAGATTGCGTACACAACAACCTAACCTGACCAAACTTGTGTGCTTACACTAGAAATGTTATTTTTATTGTGATTGTATACCACTTAACTAGGAAGTCATACATATAAGCTTAATTTAGTTTTAATTGTCACAAGGTATAATTTAAAGATAGTGTGATCAATTTTCTTGACTTTTGTTTACTTTTAAGTTGGTTGTAACCTCGAAAGTGTTCCCACTAAATTTTTTTGTCTGAATAACAATAGATGCACGCATTAAGTGATCCATGTGTTTTTTGTATACAAAGATGTAACGATCGGGGTCCACACCCCAGCCAAAACCAGCATCATTGACCTCTTGGAGGTCGCAGACAAGTCTACATACGTCATCATTACAACGTATAGGTTAATTTTAGCGGAAAATTTAAAACTTTTGTTTGTTTTGAAGTATACATAGACTTGAATTATATCACATCAGTTCACAACAACCATCCAATAATAAGATATTCAAATGAAGGAATTAGTTCATAACTGCATTAATATAATGTTGCCAAAATGGCACCAATACGACGTCAGAAAATAAGTAAGAAAGAAAAACTAGTGGAACATCCTCCACTAGCTCATGCCTACGTCTAAGCTAGAATATAAGAGATAAGCATCCTCGAAATTATGAGGGCCTACCAAGTCTGGATTAACTCTTCACGTACAAATAGCTTCAACGTAGTCTCGTAAGATCTAGCGTCCACCTACACCTGCACCTAAAAGTAGAGGGTTGTATGGAATTAGTACACACTTGTACTAAGTATGGGTGTATGCAAGTATAAACCAAGTACATGCATGTTTAAGAAGAGCTCTATCCTAACGATATGAGTAATGGAAAGCCATGTTAGTTGGACTTGCCAAATCAGATAAAGAAAGTCATGCTATGAGAGTAACATGCATCATCTTTCTTTTCACATTGCACATAGCATATAACACATTTCATTTAGCACATACATATATCACATATCTTTGGTTCATATACTTTGAAACCTTGGAATCACTGGCTTAACATTAGGAATTTCCAAGTGAGGGCTCAGCATATGGGACCTCAACTAGGGATCCTTCTTTAGCAAACATAGAATCTTCTTCATTCATTCATACATACTTCATTTTCATCCATTTATATACCTAGGATGTTGTTTAGGACTCTCATCGGGTTCACTGTTGAATGACCAAGAATGACCTAGTATCATTACTTGAGTCTAGTTCACCTCTTGATTATCATATGCAAACACCCTTGGTATCATTCATTTCATTGTGTGCATTATATGAGGCTGGCCTCATTCTTTCTTTGTGAACTTTAACCCTAACCGACATAGATCATGTGAGATTTATGAAATCCAGTGTCTACCCCACACCGAAAAGAGATGGAATCACTGGCCAAAGTGAAACCGAAACATGCTAATTTATATAGGGAAATGAACCCTACTAGAACACTATGTTGGCAGCATAGGTTCAAAGACTAGGACATATGAGGAGACCAATACCCGCCTAAATGGATAGTCTCATCTCATTAGATTTACACGAATCTCTTCCTTTCCGAAAGAAGGAATCGTGACTCATAGCTAGCCTATCGGTGCTCAGTATAAAGTTCCATTACATTCATCTCATACATCGTAGAAGTTGGCTTCTAGCATGAGGGCATCACTACTCATTAGGTGATTTCTCATCTCATCATTAGAATTAAGTGTGCATTAGTCTCAATACTTTCATTGGAGTGTTTCTTAGAGATTAGTCTCTTTATTAGTTTTACACTCTCAAAGGTGAGTACGGTTTTTGGTAACACTTATTAGGATCATTTGAGATTGATCTCGTCTTTCATATTAGCCTCTTATCATGTTGTCACCACATTCATTAACTTTAGCATATTAGCTCTTCATAATTACTCACCCCATTACGTGAATGTTCATTTCGTCATATTCCAATGCACTTGGACTTTTAATGTGTTTCACACTCTTACTTAACCCTCATAGGGTCACATACATCTTAGGTTTACTTATTTTTAAACGTACACTGGTCTTATGAACCCAAACGTACAAGCCATAAGGCTTCGTTTATAATTATTCTAAGTGACTTATACTTACCCAAGATTATGTGGTACAAAACTTATGCATCTGGTAAGCATGCCAAGGTCTCGAGTTCAATTCCTATAGGCGGCATTCATTAATTATTTATTCACGTAAGACTTATGTATCACTACGATATAGGGCAAGGGAACCCGATTTCAAATCCCTTGAGCAAAACTTAGTCTTATATATATTTTTTATTTAAAATTTTAGCTTGGGGACCTGAGGTTGAGCCCCAATGCCTACAGTTCTTTTTTTCTTTATTTTCTTTCCTTCCTTTTTCTAGGAGGCCGAGAGGGTGTGGGATGGATCCCCCACAACCTCATTTTTACTTTCCTTTAATTATTCTCCGAATTTCCTCACATATCCAAGGGGTTGTTGGTTCGATCCCCACACAACTCGTTTTATTTATTTTTCCCTCTTTCATTTCTTCACTTGATCCTTACCCCATTTTGAATCCCCCTTACCTCATCTTTATTATTGAATTTTCAGCAACTTACATATAGTGAGGTCTCGGGTTCAATCCCTGATGACCTTACACATTTTACATTTTTTTTGAAATCCATATCCTCAATGCTTCCTATGCCGAGACCAAATTTCCAGATTTATACGTTAGATTCTTAGGCATTCGTTGGACATTTCGTACATTATTATGTGCATTATTTTTGGTTACATTTGGCCAAGAGTTTTCACTTAATTCATCAACATCACACCACCCATGAACATCATGATTTCTACCAGTAATTGAATACAAAACGCAAGGATTTAACATGCCATTTTCACATAGTTTCAGAAAAGACATACTTAAGAATCAAATAAATCCGAGCATACATACATGACCATAATCATCACAAAAACACGTTACATCCCTAAATTCTACCAGCAAATATACCCAACCTACAACAATCGATGGGAGCTAGTGACAAGAACATACAAAGGGGGAAACACTCCTAGATTTCGGATTAGAATACGACTGAATCCTAGGGGTCTCTTGGGAAAGGAACCAAGAGGAAAAAACCCATACCTTTTTCATCGTTCAACACCGTTCCAAACCTGATCCAATGCGCTGCCAACTCCCACGAAAACAATGCTTCACCACCGAAGCCTCACGCGTAGCCTGTCAAGAAAAATGTTTTTGCTTTTCGTTTTTAGTTTTGTTTTTATTTTGAGTTTTTGTGTACAAGTTCTTCAAGATTGATAAACTTTTGATTTTTTTTCTTTAACTAATTGTGAAGCGTGAGAAGGGGAATGGAGAAACGTGAGAATGAGAGTGGAGAGATGTGAGAGTAAGTTTAGGAGTAGGAATTTTAGGTAAAGACTTCAAATTAGGAATCTTTGTTATTTAAACTAAAATTTTGATTTTCTAAGGCTTAAGTGAAATGAATAACATTCCCTTACATAAATCAGATAATTAAATACCAATTAATTCAACTTAATATTGCTTCCACCATGGATCAAACTCGGGTAAAGCCTAACTCGCGAACCGGGTCGACCCAACCCAAACCGTCCCCTAATTACATTAATTAATTACTTAATTAAATGCTTAGGGTAACTATAATACTACCCTTATCTTGGAAAAGACCATTTTACCCCTAGACCTTCCAAACCTAAGATTACCCATTTTAAGTCTGGTTAAGACTCATCCAGGTGAATCTTAATATTCGGGTGCCCTACATGGATGGACCTAACCTTCCCTACATCAACTAATCACCAAGTTGGTTGGCCTGGCTGTTGTATAGATTCTGAGGTTTGGTTCCACGCGCATCAAGCCATGTAAACCCGGTTTAATCTAGTCATTTTAGGCACGTTTAGGTCTTACTTCGCATAGTCATTTTCGGGTTGTTAAATTATCCCCCCCCCCTTTAGGAACATTCTTCCCCGAATGACATTTCTAATTATCTAGCACAATGTCAGTCATGTCATAACATAAGTATTTTACACAGTCAAGCAATAGCAACAAATAATAGAGGACATAAGGAAACTTAGACTTAAGAGTAGGAAGTCTAACCTTAAGAGCTGAAAATATGAGGATAGCGGGATATCATATCGGCCTTAGCCTCCCACGTAGCACCCTCAACAATATGGTTTCTCCACAATACCTTCACTGTGGCAACCTCCTTGTTTATCAGCCGCTTCACCTGTCGGTCTAAAATCTCAACAGGAACCTCCTCATAGGACAAGTCTTCATCAACCCCCAGACCTTCAACAGGCAGAATTGATGTTGGATCACCAAGGCACTTCTTTAACATAGAAAAATGAAGACTTGATGAATAAAATATAGCTCCACAGGCAACACCAACTCATAGGCCACCTCATTTACACGTTGTTGAATCTCGTATGGCCCAACATACATCGGACTCAACTTCCCCTTCCTGCCCAAACCTCATCACACCCTTCATGGGTGATATCTTCAAGTAAACCTGGTCACCAACATCAAACTCTAAGGGTCGCTTCCTGTTATATGCTTAAGACTTCTGCCTATAGTAAGCAGTAGTCAACCTTTCCCTAATCACCCTGACCTTCTCTAAGGCCTCATGAATGATCTCTGGACCCAAAATGGATGAATATCCAACCTCGAACCACCCAACTGAGACCTACACCTCCTACCATACATTACCTAAAACGGTGCCATCCCAATGCTAGAGTGATAGTTGTTATTATATGAGAACTCTATCAATGGAAGATGGTCGTCCCAACTACCCCTGAAGTCAATCACACACGCTCTCAACATAACCTCCAATGTCCAAATGGCGCGCTCTGCGTGCCCATCTGTCTGAGGATGGAAGGCAGTACTGAGCTTTACCTGCGTGCCTAAGCTCTTCTAGAAGGATCTCCAGAAATGCGAAGTGAATTAAGCTCCTCTATCCGAAATGATAGACGAAGGAATCACATGCCACCTCACAATCTCATCAATGTAGAGTCTCGCGTAATCCTTGGCCCTGTAAGTAGACTTCACAGGGATAAAGTGGGAAGACTTAGTCATCCTTTCCATAATAACCCATATGGAGTCATGTTGTCTCTTAGACCTCGGAAGAACAACCACGAAGTCCATGTTAATGGCCTCCCACTTCCAAGTCGGAACCTCAATCATCAGAGTGAGACCACCAGGCTTAAGGTGCTCCGCCTTAACCTTCTGACAATTAGGACACCAGGCCACATACTCATCAATGTCCTTCTTCATCCCATCCCACCAATAGATCTGCTTGAGGTCATGATACATCATGATGAAACCTGGATGTATCGAGTACTTGGAACCATGCGCCTCTACAATAATCTTAGTTCGCAAATCATCCACGTCGGGTACACACAGCCTGTCCTGGTACCTAAGTATGTCGTCACCTCCAAAAGCAAATGGCTCATTCCTCTTTATCAGCATTTAGTCCTTCAACTCCATCAACACAGGATCAAGATGCTAACCCTTCTTGACTTCAAGTACCAAGGATGATTCAGAACTCGGGTGAACTGAAACACCCCCACTAGTAGAGTCAATCAACTGCACACCCAGTCTGGCCAATTTGTGTACATCCTTCACTAACTCCTTCTTTTCATCATCAATGTGGGTTGTACTCCCCATGCTCACCTTGCTCAAAGCATTAGATACAACAATTGCGTTCCCTGGATGGTAGTGGACACTCATGTCATAGTCCTCCAACATCTCCAACCATCTCCGCTGACGTAGATTCAACTCTCTTTGCGTGTACACGTACTGGAGACTCTTGTGGTCTGTGAATACATCCACATGCACACCGTACAAGTAATGCCTCCATATATTCAATGCAAACACCACAGCTGCCAACTCCAGGTAATGAGTGGGATAATTTTTCTCATGAACCTTTAGATGTCTGGACACATAAGCTATCACCTTACCACCGTACATAAGAACACAACCCAAACCAACCCTAGATGCGTCATAATAAATAGTATAACTCTCACCATGTTTAGGAAACGTAAGAACTGGGTTGAAGTGAGTCTGTCCTTGAGCACATGGAAACTCTTCTCAAAAGCCTCCGTCCATTCGAACTTGGCTTGTTTCTTAGTCAAAGCTGTCAGTGGGGATGCAATGGAAGAAAAACTCTCCACGAACCTGTGGTAGTAACCATCCAATCCCAGAAAGATACGTATATCGGTTGGAATAAGAGGTCTTAGCCTATTTTTAAAAGCCTCAGTCTTCCTGGGGTCCACCACCACACCCTGATCAGACACAACATGACCCAGGAAGGTTACTGATCTAAGCCAGAATTCACACTTGCTGAACTTGGCATACAAATGATGTTGTCTAAGTACCTGCAAGGTTAGTCTCAAATGTTGTCCATGCTCTTCCTTGGTCTTAGGGTAGATGGGATGTCATCAATGAATACTATGATGAAAGAATCAAGGTATTCTCGAAAGACTCGATTCAAGAGGTCCATAAATTCTACTGGTGCATTAGTGAGACCAAATTATATGACTAGGAACTCATAATGACCATAATGGGTATGAAAGGCTGTCTTCGGGATATCCTCATCCCTAACCCTAGGCTGATGATACCAGGAATGAAGATCAATCCTCGAGAAGAAACTAGACCCTTGGAGTTGATCGAATAAGCTATTCTGGGAAGTGGATACTTGTTCTTGATAGTGACTTTGTTGAGCTGCCGATAATCGATACACATCCTAAGGGTTCCATCTTTCTTTTTCACAAACAACACTGGAGCGCCCCAAGGATATATGATCGGCTGGATGAAACCCTTATCAGTGAGATCTTTTAACCGCAGCTTCAACTCTTTGAGTTTACTTGGAGTCATTCTGTAGGGAGAAATTGAAATTGGTTTGGCATCGGGATCTAGGTCGATACCAAAATCAATCTCTCGAGGGGGAGGGACTCCAGGCAATCATCTGGGAAAACATCTTGGAACTCATTCACTACAGGCACAGAGTCTATGGAAGGAATGTCATGATCTAGATCATTGACACTCATAATATGGCATAACAATCTCTTGGACATCATTTTATTAGCCTTAAGGTTCAAAATCAAGGGACTTGAACGACTCGAATTGTACCCCTCCCAAGCCAGCTCTACTTCATTAGGGGAATGGAATCTCACAACCCTACTACGGCAATCCATGAAGGCATAACATTTATGGAGCCAGTCAATACCAAGTATAATATCGAAGTCATTCATGGGTAACTCAACAAGGTCCGCACAGATAGTCTTACCACATACTACTATTGGGAAGTCTTTATGAATCTTATCAGCTCTTACATTTTCTCCGAAGGGAGTACAAAGTACGATAGGATCATGAAAAACCTCAGGCAGTGTTTCAAAAGTACGAGCAAGCAAGGGAGTCACAAAAGAAAGCGTAGACCCTGGATCAATTAAAGCATAAACAGAGGTTGAGAAGACTTGTAGCATACCTATGACCACATCAACAGACTTCTCCTTCTCCTCCCTGCCCTTCAAGCCGTAGAATTTATTCCTCTTAGGAGGCTCGGATGTAATAGCATGCTTGGGATTAGTCCTAGGCTGAGCATTACCTCCAGCCTGAACCCTTATGTGGACAGTCCCTGACCATGTGTCCGCTCTTTCCGCAAACGAAGAAGGCATTTCTGCCTAGTCTTCACTCTTCATTGTGAATACGGCCACACTTGCCACATTTCTATCTGGGACTCTGCACATCACCTCCATTTTCCTTCTTGGGCTCGGGTCTGCCTCTTCTAGGTGTTGTACTCCTCTGAGAGTTAGAGTTCCCTGAACTCTGATGTCCCTTCTTAAATCTGGGCTGATCACGAATTCTAAAAGTGCTCCTTCCACCACCAGTGTTGGGACCTGTTTGGTCAAAAGGTTTAGGCCTCCTGACCTCATGACTCTCCTTTTCTTTATGTTGTCCTCAACCTGCTGGACATGCACCATCAGCCTGGACAAGTCCATGTTGTCATGGAGCATCGCAGCCCAACACTCCTCCTCCAACTCCTTTGAGATTTTTGTAAGGAAAATTCTCATCTCGTCCCTGCTGTTCGACACAAGGGAAGTGTCATACCTGGAAAATTTTATGAATTTCAGAAAATACTCCTGGAAATTCTTCGAGCCCTGCTTAAGGTTGATGAACTCCTCAACCTTAGCCTCTTTCATCTTCTTGGGGAAGAACCTCTCCAGATTGGTTGTCTTAAACAGCTCCCAAGTGGTCGGACCTCCGCCCAATGCCCTGCTATCCTGCCACATCTTGCACCAGGTCTCTGCAACATCCTTCAGCTGGTACGAGGCCAGCTCAACTTTCTCAATCTTTGTGGCCCCCATCGCCACCAGAATCTTCTTGACCTCCTCCACGAACTCGTGAGGATCCTCTGAAGTCTAATACCCCATAAAGATTGGAGGATTCATCCTTGTAAAATCCCGCAACCTGTTCGCCATGTTGTGGGCCAGTGGGTTCTCCCGCTGAACCTCCTGTTTGTTGGCCTGGGCCTTCATATCCTGGGCCTGCACAGTGATGGCTGGAGCCATTTGTGCCAAAGAGGTCCTTACTTCCGTATTAGTCAACCCAGCAGGGTTAACTGGCATGGACACTCCTACAGTTGGAGCCTGGGGTGGAACTTGGTTGCCCCCAGCAGTTGCTTCTCCTCTTTCTTGGCCAGCGTTCCTCCTTGTGTTCATTTTATGAAAAATAAAAATTGATGTTAGATACTCTCATAACACCAAGTAATCAAACATTAGAGAAGGTATGATAAGATCAGAAGAAGGGAATTTTCCTACGCATCATGCAGTCTCTAAATCATGATAGTGGTGCACTTCACTACCATAACTTAGAAATTACTCGATGTGGTTGATGTGAACATTATTATCCTTAGAATTAAACCTAATGCTCTGATACCACATTTTTCACGACCGAGGTTTAGACCCTAGATGAAACTGGTATCTTTGACCTCTCGGAGGTTGCAGACAAGCCCACATACGTTATCATTACATCGTATAGGTTAATTTTAGCAGAAAATTTAAAACTTTTGTTTGGTTTGAAGTATACATAGACTTGCATTATATCACATCAGTTCACAACAACCATCTAATAATAAGATATTAAAATAAAGGAATTAGTTCATAACTGCATTAATATAAAGTTGCAAAAATGGCACTAATACCACGTCTGAAAAATAAGTAAGAAAGAAAAGCTAGTGGAACATCCTCCACTAGCGCATGCCTACGTCTAAGCTAGAATATAAGAGATAAGCATCCTCGAAAGCATGAGAGACTACCAAGTCCGGATGTATGCTCCATGTTCGGATAGCTTTAACATAGTCTCGTAAGCTCTAGCGTCCACCTGCACCTACATCTAAAAGTAGAGGGTTGTATGGAATTAGTACACACTTGTACTAAGTATGGGTGTATGAAAGTACACACCAAGCACATGCATGATTAAGAAGAGATATCTCCTAATGATATGATTTGTGGAAAGCCAAGTCATTTGGACTTTCCAAATCAAATAAGGAAAGTCATGCTATGAGAGTAACATACATCATTATTCTTTTCATATTGCACACAATATATAACACATTTCATTTAACACATGCATATATCACATGCTTTCGTTCATATGCCGTGAAACCTTGGAATCACGGAGTTAATATTAGGACTTCCCAAGTGAGGGCTCAACCCATGGGACCTCAACTAGGGAGCCTTCTTTAGCAAACACAGGGTCTGTTTCATTCATTCATACGTACTTCATTTTTATCCATTTATGTACCTAGTATGTTGTTTAGGACTCTTATCGGGTTCACTGTGCAATGACCAAGAATTACCTAGTGTCATTACATGACTCTAGTTCACCTCTCGATTTTCCTATCCAAACATCCTTGGTATCGTTCATTTCATTGTGTGCATTACATGAGACTGGCCTTATTCTTTCTTTGGAAACTTTAACTTTGACTGATATAGATCATATGAGCTTCATGAAATCCAGTGTCTACCCCACTCCGAAAAGAGATGGAATCACTGGCCAAAGTGAAACCAAAACATGCTAATTTATATATGGAAATGAACCGTGCTAGAACCCTATGTTGGCAGCATAGGTCCAAAGACTAGTACATATGAGGAGACCCATACCCGCCTAAACGGACAGTCTCATCTCATGAGATTTACACGAACCTCTGCCTTCCCGAAAGAAGTAAACGTGACACATAGATAGCTTTCGGTGCTTAGTATAAAGTTCCATTACATTCATCTCACACCTCATAGAAGTTGGCTTCTAGCATGAGGGCATCATTGCTTATTAGATGATTTCTTATCTCATCATTAGTATTAAGTGTGAATTAATCTCAATTACTTTCATTAGAGTGTTTCTTAGAGACTGGTATTCCTATTAGTTTTACACTATCATAGGTGAGTATGGTTTTTGGTGACACTTATGAGGCTTAGTTGAGATTGATCTCATCTTTCATATTAGCCTCTTATAATTTTGTCAACACATTCATTAGCTTTAGCATATGAGCTCTTCATAATTACTCACCCCATTACGTGAATGTTTATTTCATCATATGCCAATGCACTTGGCCTTTTAATGTGTTTCACACTCTTACTTAACCTTCCTGGGGTCACATCATTTCATCACACACATATTAGTTTCACTTATTTTTAAACGTACACTTGACTTATGAACTCATACGTACAAGTCATGAGGTTTCGCTCATAATTCTTCTAAGTTTGTTATACTTACCCAAGATTATGTGGTACAAAAATTATGTATCAGGTAAGCATGCCAACGTCTCGAGTTCGATTCCTATTGGTGGCATTCATCAATTATTTATTCACGTAAGACTTATGTATCAATATGAGATTAGTCAAGGGAACCCGATTTAGAATCCCTTGAGCAATACTTAGTCTTATAATAATTTTTTATTTAAAATTTCGTCTTGCGGACCCGAGGTCGATCCCCAACGCCTACACTTCTTTTTTTTGTTATTTTCATTCCTTTCTTTTTCGTTTGAGGACGAGAGGGTGTGGGATCGATCCCCCACAACCTCATTTTTACTTTTCTTTAATTATTCTCCTAATTTCCTCACCTACCCGACAGGTAGTGGGTTCGATCCCCACACACTTCATTTTATTTATTTATCCCTCTTTCACTTTTTCATTTGAGCCTCACCCCATTTCGAATCCCCCTTACCTCATTTTTATTATTGAATTTTCAGCAACTTACGTATGGTGAGGTCTCGGGTTCAATCCCAGATGACCTCACACATTTTTTTAAAAAAGTTGAAACCAAATCCTCAATGCTGCCTATGCCGAGACCAAATTTCCAATTTCTTGAAATTTGGCCAAGTTTTCAGTCCACTTTTCTCAACATTTATATGTTAGATTCTTAGGCAATTCGCTGGATATTTCGTACATTATTATGTGTAATTTTTGTGGTTACATTTGGCCAAGGGTTTTCACTCAATTCATCAACATCACACGTCCTATGAACATCATGATTTCTTCCAGTAATTGTATATAAAAACACAAGGATTTAACATGTCATTTTCACATAGTTTAGAAAAATACATACTTAACAATCACATAAATACGAGCGTACATGCATGAACATATTCATCACAAAAACGGTTACATCCCTAAATTCTACCAACAAAAATACTCAACCTACAACAATCGATGGGAGCTAGTGACAGGGACATACAAAGGGGAAACATTCCTAGTTTTCGGATTAGATTACGACTGAATCCTAGGGGTCTCTTAAGAAGGGACCAAGAGGAATAAACCCATACCTTTTTCGTCGTTCAACACCGTTTCGAACATGATCCAATGCGCTTCCAACTCCCACGAAAACAATGCTTCACCACTGAAACCTCACGCGCAACCCGTTGAGAAATATGTTTTTGCTTTTTGTTTTTAGTTTAGTTTTTCTTTTGAGTTTTTGCGTTCAAGTTCTTCAAGAGTGATGAACTTTTGATTTTGTTCTTTTACTGATGATGAAGCGTGAGAGTGAGAGTGAGAGTGGAGAGATGTGAGAGTATGTTTAGGAGTAGGAGTTTTAGGTAAAGACTTAGTTAAACTAGGACTCTTTGTTATTTAAATTAAAAATCAGATTTTCTAAAGCTTAAGTGAAATGACTAACATTCCCATACTTAAATAAGATAATTAAATACCAATTAATTCAACTTAATATTGCTTCCACCAAGGATTGAACCCGGGTGAAGCCTAACTCGCGAACTGGGTCAATCCGGGTCGACCCGACCCAAACTGTCCCCTAATTATATTAATTAATTACTTAACTAAATACTTAGGGTAATTACAATACTAACCTTATCCTGGAAAAGATAATTTTACTTCTAAACCCTTCAAACCTAAGATTACCCTTTCATGTCCGGTTAAGACTCATTTAGGTGAATCTTAATAGTCGGGTGCCCTACATGGTTGGACCCAACCTTTCCTAGCTCAACTAACTCACCAAGTTGGTTGGCTTGGTTGTTTTATAAGTTCTGAGGTCTGGTTCCACACGCAAAAGCCGTGTGAACCTGGTTTGATTTAGGCATTCTAGGTATGTTTAGGCATTACTTCGCATAGTCATTTTCGGGTTGTTACAAAAGAACATTGCTATTTTTCTGGATTTCATTATTATTACATGTCGGCTTATGATAACAAATTCATATTCTTGATATAATAACTAAGGTAAAAGATTTTATTGATGTATTATTATCAGATACTTAAAATTTATGTTGCTAGAGAAGTGTCAACCTCTGTTAGTATAGCATGTATTGATGCATTGTGAAATAGCAACCTTCATTGTCAATCCAAGTAGAAGTTAAATAGTTTAATCTTTTAGTTATACATATGGTGAACCTTAAACATCAATCACTAGATTTGTATCCATGAGATCTTAATAAGTAGCATATGGAACTTACATATTAGCACCTTTACTTGGTACAGAGGCATACAAGTTTTTTAAGACTACTGAATAACTTGGTATAACCTTCGGATGAGAAGCATGGTTATTTTGATAGTCTACATTATAGCGGTTTTAATCCCAAATGAAATTTCAGTTCCTCCTTTCAATCTGAACTAACAATACATTAGTATTTTAGAGATGATTTTGGTATTGATGACATGTGCAGTTTGTAGGTGGCGTTATGAATTTTATGCTTATTTAAAGTCAAATAAAGGGGGTTGCAATTGAAGATATGCATTGTGTTTGCGAAAATTGGTTCATCAAATATTTTAGTTGACAAAGAAAGTGAAGTTTAATGTGTATATGTGAAACCTCAAATTGATGAGATGTTGAAATGTTGGAGAGAATCTATTATCCGTAGTCTCATTGTATATGACAAGAAAATTCAGTCTTAGGATATTGATCTAAAGCATGTTGATGCCATACACTGAGAAATAGAGATTTTTTTTCTTTCAATAGGAAAAAGTAATTGTTCTTCTCTAAATAATTGATGGTTGTTTACTCTTTCCACACACAAATGCATTATTTTATCATGGTATCCAATATAAGATTTACTCGAGAGTTAAAAAAAACTCATATTATGCATCTATATAAGAAAACACAGTTGTTAAATTCATTATTCGGCCTTTGTCTAGTTTTACTTTATGAAGACGATACAAATTTGTTATTTCCTTTAATTGTTCTCTTCTTCCTTGCATACCTTTTTAAGTAAATTTGTACACTATCGGATTTAGTTTGAGCTCTAATATGGACTCCAGACATCGCGTGGGAAAAAAATTGAAACAACATTGAGTTGATCTAATACATAAATGGTGATAGTTGATATATATATAAAAAAAATTATTAATTTATATGTGTTTTTGACCATTAACTCTCGAGTCATAATATAACAACTTTCAGACAGTTTTTGAAGAAATAGAAAAAGAAACATCAAATTTATTTCCATATTGTTAAAATTTGTGAAGGTCTTTGTCCAAAGATGCCAAAGCTCAGAAATTGGCATTTCAACACAGGATTGAGGCAGTGTGTCATTGAGATATTCCTCTGGATTTTCATTTTCTTTCTCATTTAGAAAATATCACATTCAATATATTTATTTTTGTTAAACAAAAGGAGATGTGTTTTAGTGTTTCAATTAACTTTAGAAGCAAAATAACAAAAACAATAAGATACATAACACTTTGGATTATGCATATATTTAGCATAAAAGGAAATGAGTCACAAATGATAAATAAAATGTTTAAACATCTATAGGAAAAGATAAATGGAGATAAAGGAATAATATATTATTGAAAAATCAGTATACTCACTCAAAAACAAGAATATTAACCTATGATCATAAGTAATATAATTAAAGAAATTAATCCGCGCGAAGCGCGGACACTTTACCTAGTTAGAATATACTTTATTAAAGTTAGGCTAACACAGTTTAATGGTAATCATTATTTTTTTCAGTTTACACCTTTATCATCAATGAAGTAAAACGAGGGCAAACAATGAAAATAATAACTATGTAGTTGGCTTTACAAGTAAAAAACGATGGAATGTAGAATACTAGCTAGTAAACAAAGTTGGGATGTCAGTAGAGAAGGACGAGTTTCGAAGATGGAAGCATTGAATTTCTCTATAATAAG
>NC_028640.1:8415965-8418767 GCF_001406875.1 Solanum pennellii
ATTTTGATGTTGTATAAAATTTATTTCTCTCATTCTATAAATTTTGTTAGACTAACAAAGTAATAACAAAAATTGGTGAATGTTTGACCTCACACAAGTAGATTTTTAGAAGAAAAAAAAAATTATTCATGTTCTTGTGCTGTACATTTTTAACTGTTTTAACTTATTTATAACTAATATTTATTATCAAAAAAAATTAAATTATTTTTTTTTCACAAGGAGTTGTTCTAACCATAAAATAATCAGATTATATATTTTTAAAAAACATCATTCAATTCTTACAACACAATTATATCAAACATATATTATGATAAATTATGTATAAGATTAAAAAAAAATTATATATCAAGATAACTTTAATTATTCAATATATATTTAGAATTCTTGAAATATGTGATAATGTCAAATCATTTAATTTCTGTTGAAATGTTCTTAAGACATACGAAAATTTATTTCTTTTTTTCTTATTACAGTCGATAATTGAAAAGGTTGTTCAAAAGCATTGAAAGATTTTTAATGCCTACGCGAAGCGCGCGTAAATTAACTAGTATAAATAAAATAAAATAGTTTTTGAAGATTATTATCATTGCTTGAGTGACCTAAATTTTACAAAAACCAAAGTTGATAGAAAATATTACTACTCTCTCTGTCCTATTTCATATGAGTTAGTTTGATTTCTTACACAGTTAGAGAATTTTTTTGTTTTTGAATAATATGTCTAAAATAAATGATAGATATTTTTGTTGTTATAACTCATTTCATCTATATATCTATATTACTTTAAAAGCATGAACTCCTAACTTGAATGTTAAATTACTATAATATCCCCAACTTAGATTGTGACTTTTTCGATCAGTTGCGGTTTTTCTGATAAGTTGTGACTTTTCTCAAAGGGTTGTGAATTTTCGATGAGTTGTTACTTTTCCAAAGAGATGTGGTTTTTCCAAAGAGTTGTGACTTTTTCAATAAGTTGTGATTTTTCGAAAGGGTTGTGACTTCTTGGAAAGGTCATGATTTTTCAGATAACACGCAAAAAACACTTGTTCATACTATCCTTTGTTGACTATAAATAGAGGGGTTTCCTCTCATTTTCAAGCACAATCTTTTTAATCTTATACTTTTCTTCGTGCATTTCAACAATATCGTGTGATTATTATCGTTGAGGATTTTGATGTTAAGCGGAATATAAATTACCACTATTCTGATGACTTAAGTGAATTGTTCTATTCTAAGAGGATATGTCTCTTAACCTCGAGTACTTGAGGAAATAATTATGATGATATTATAATTGTTTCTTTCCTTAGTATATACATTAGTATGTAATGTTCCAATATGTGAGGTTAACATGATGTAGTCTAAAATCATTTGTTTATGTTATCAATTTCTCTTGTGATGTAAATATGTGTTTCTGAATATCTTCTTGAAAAATTATTTAACTTCTCAAAAGTTAGAGAATTGTCACAGTTTTTTTTTATTCTCAAGACAAAATAATGATTTTATTTATCAACTCTACTCATATGATTTAGACTGTCAGAAAGTTTGCTTCAAAATAGTTATTACTATATATACATTGCAAGACCCTTAACTTGACGTCAGCTGACAACTATAACTTTTTTAACTTTGGATGTGCAGAATGGACACTTGTATAAAATTGAACAAATAGATACATCCTACATGTCACCCTACATGGAAATTTTGTGTCCGACATGGCGTCCTACATGTATTATGTCATGTAAGACATGTGTCTACTTATTAAGTTTTATACAAGTTTAAATGTTTACTTGTCCATACTCAAAGTTCGAGGACATAATTTACCGCCGAATCCAAGTTAAGAGTCAAGTTTATGTATTATGCCTTTATTTTACTTATTTACCATTTCTTAATATTTCACAATTTTTGACGAAGCAAAGTATATATGACTTTTTATTGTAGTCCAAATTAATTAATTTTCTTGATATATTTTTTCAAAATTATTGAACTTCTCAAGAGTTAGAGAATTATCACATATTTTTTTGATACTCAAGACAAAAGAATGATTTTATTTATTAGTGTTAATTATGTGACTTAGATTGTAAGGAAGTTTGATTAAAAATAGCTATTACTCTGTAGAAATTGCCCTTTTGTTTTAGTAATTTACTATATTTTTGTCGAAGAAAAAAAGTTCATATTTCAGCATTTATATATGTCACAGATGTATTATCTAATTAAGAAGATGTAACGACCTGTTTAGTCGTTTTGAGCAGTAGAGTCTATTCTGGTAATAACAGTCTGAGTAGACGGATCCCACGACGGACCGTCATGGGCACGACGGACCGTCACAGACTCTTCAAGGAAATTGTGTCTCTAAACTGTGTGACGGAAGCAGCAGGACGGACCGTCGCAGGCACGACGGGCCGTCACAGTCTGCGTAACCCTGCCTGGGTCGGATTTCTGTTAAATGTTTTAAGGGGCGTTTTGGACTATTCCTGCTTATAATTATAAAGTTAGTGGTTGAATGTTAATAATCCAATTACTTGGGGGTTAAAGGAGATAACCTTGAATTAATTAGTGGGTTATTTTATCATCTTTTATATTTAATTATATGCTAATTAGGGTAAAAGAAAAAGGGTTTGAATAAGAAAAATAGAAAGAACAAGGAGAGGGAGAAGAACGATCGAGAGAAGAGAGAAACGAAGAGGAAAGCAAAGCTTTGGAAAAGTAGATTTCTTGATCACGAATTCTTCGGTGGAGGTAGGTTATGGTTTATGCTATTTCATAGTAAACTCTTAATAGCGAATGATATGTATTGGGTAGTATTGTAAA
>NC_028640.1:8420641-8421260 GCF_001406875.1 Solanum pennellii
GTACTAGGGCGGTGACTCCTCCACCGACTGAGGAAGTAGTAAGAGAGGGTGAGGAAGGGGAGAATGAACAAGTGCAGAATGAGGAATTACCCCCCCAACCTACCCCAGAGATGATCAATCAGGTTCTTGCTTATCTTAGCGGGTTATCTGATCAGGGCCAGACACCTCCAGTGTTTTCTGCACCAGCACCTCAGGTTCCGGAGGTACAACATGCAGCTACTGTGGCTCCCCGCATGGATGCCTCATTGGAAATAGGCACGTTTCCTCGTTTGACTACAGGGCCTATAATGACAAGTGATCAGCATGAACTTTTCAGTAAGTTCTTGAAATTGAAACCTCTAGTCTTCAAGGGTGCTGAATCTGAGGATGCCTATGATTTTCTGGTTGACTGTCATGAGTTATTACATAAAATGGGCATAGTAGAACGATTTGGTGTTGAGTTTGTGACCTATAAGTTTCAAGGGAATGCCAAAATGTGGTGGCGGTCACATGTTGAGTGTCAACTAAAAGAGGCACCACCTATGACTTGGGCATCATTCTCTAGCTTATTTATGGAGAAGTATATCCCCCGGACCTTGAGGGATAGGAGGAGAGATGAGTTCTTGAGCCTAGAGCAAGG
>NC_028640.1:8421412-8421531 GCF_001406875.1 Solanum pennellii
GACTTCGTGATAGAGGTGGAGGGAGTGAAGCCAGATGACTTCACCATGGCATCGACATCAAAAAGGTTTCGTAAGGGAGGTGAGTTTAATGGTTCTTTCTCCAGAGGACAGGGTTCAGG
>NC_028640.1:8423484-8424813 GCF_001406875.1 Solanum pennellii
CACTATCTATATGGGGTGAAGTGTGAAGTCTATACGGATCATCGTAGCCTACAGTATGTCTTTACAGAAGGATTTGAACTTGAGACAGAGGAGATGGATGGAACTATTGAAGGACTACGATATCACTATTCTGTATCACCCAGGAAAGGCTAATGTTGTGGCAGACGCCTTAAGTAAAAAGGCAGGGAGCATGGGAAGTCTAGCTCACTTGCAGGTTTCCAGACGCCCATTGGCTAGAGAAGTTCAGACTCTGGCTAATAACTTTATGAGGCTAGAAGTAAATGAGAAGGGAGGATTGTTGGCTTGTATGGAGGCAAGATTTTCCTTTCTTGACAAGATTAAGGGAAATCAGTTTACTGATGAGAAATTGATCCGGATCCGAGATAAGGTGTTGCGAGGAGAGGCTAAAGAAGCGAAAATCGATGAAGAAGGTGTTTTGAGAATTAAGGGAAGGGTATGTGTACCCCGCGTTGATGATTTGATTCACACCATTCTTACAGAGGCTCATAGTTCAAGGTATTCTATACATCCTGGTGCAACCAAGATGTATCGTGACCTAAAGCAACATTTTTGGTGGAGTAGAATGAAGCGTGACATTGTGGAGTTTGTTGCCAAATGTCCAAATTGTCAGCAAGTAAAGTATGAACACCAGAGTCCTGGAGGGACACTTCAGAGAATGCCCATTCCTGAATGGAAGTGGGAGAGAATTGCAATGGATTTCGTGGTTGGTCTTCCAAAGACAATGGGTAAGTATGACTCCATCTGGGTAATTGTGGATAGGTTGACTAAGTCTGCTCACTTCATTCCGGTTAAGGTGAGTTACAATGCAGAGAAGTTAGCCAAACTTTACATCTCGGAAGTTGTTCGGTTGCATGGGGTCCCACTCTCCATCATATCAGATAGAGGTACACAGTTTACTTCTAAGTTTTGGAAAACATTGCATGCGGAATTGGGTACTAGGTTGGACCTTAGTACTGCGTTCCATCCTCAGACCGATGGTCAGTCTGAGCGAACGATTCAAGTGTTGGAGGATATGCTTCGTGCATGTGTGATAGAGTTTGGTGGTCATTGAGATAACTTCTTAGCCTTAGCAGAGTTCTCATACAACAATAGCTATCACTCAAGTAGTGATATGGCCCCATTTGAGGCACTGTATGGGAGAAGATGTAGATTTCCCATTGGGTGGTTTGATGTATTTGAGGTTAGACCTTGGGGTACTGACCTTCTGAGGGAGTCGTTAGATAAAGTGAAATGCATTCAAGAAAAGCTTTTAGCGGCTCAAAGTAGGCAGAAAGAATATGCAGATCGAAAGGTTAGAGACTTGGAGTT
>NC_028640.1:8426831-8465382 GCF_001406875.1 Solanum pennellii
TATATGGATCGGAGTGTCACGTTCCGACACCAGGATAGTATATGGATCGGGTGTCACGTTCCGGCACCAGGATAGTATATGGATCGGAGTGTCACGTTCCGACACCAGGATAGTATGATGAGGATCGGAGTGTCACGTTCCGACACCAGGATAGTAAAGAGAATGAATCTTGAAATATGTTAATATACTCAATTTAATGAACCTATTTCCCAAATGAGTAGGGTATGGAGGCTTGAGTCCTCATGGGTGTACTTGGTGTTATTTATCAAAGATTCTTGTACATGTTGTAGCTACCTGTTGAGTATTGTAGTTGATTTTATGATATTATCTGATATATACTGTTTTCTATTTTGAGTTGGCCGATGATACCTACTCAGTACTTGTGTTTTGTACTGACCCCTACTTGTATGTTTCTTTCTTTGTTATTTGTGGAGTGCAGCAAAAGTACCGTCGTCTTCAACTCAACCGCAACTCTAGCCAGTCTTCATTACACCGGATTTCAGGGTGAGCTAATGCTTCTAGCTTGGACTGGATCTTCTTCCTCATGTCTTGATGCCTTGAAGTTCCGGCATGGACTAGCTTTTATTTATTCTAGCTTTCTAGACACTCTTAGATTTAGGAATTTGAGGATAGATGTTCTTGTGATGATGACTTCCAGATTTTGGGGATAATAATAATGATTGATAAATTTTAGAAGTTATTTAATCGATGTTCATTAATGAGATTTAAGTCTTCCGCATTACTTTCTGTTGATATTATGTGTTAAATGTTGGGTCTTGTATTGGTTGGTTCGCTCACATAGGAGGGTAAGTGTGGGTGCCACTCGCGGCTCGATTTGGGTCGTGACAGAAGATTCCTAACTTCATAACATATTATTTTAATATTTTCTGATTTCCTTTTTTAAGAAAAAACTCACGAAAATCTAAAAATATATGAGTATAGATGAATCAAATGACATCTCCACATGTTCATGACATCAAAATAGATTAAGTTGAATACATGTGCAAATACATCTGATGAGATGACCAGAAGAACATACAACAAATATCGTTTATAAGGTAATATTAGTGAGATAAGATTACTTACATGATTCAACCTCATCAAATTAAAATAAATATGTACATTATTTCATTTAACTAATAAAATTGTTCATTTATCATCTTTATAGGTTTGTGCGAATAAGAAATATACATGACCATCCACATTCACAAAAGAATCTGTAATATTATTTTGTGCAAAACTTATTATTCAAATCTTCGCTTAATTTTTTTGAATTGATAATCACGTGTAAAAAATCTAATTAAGTATAAAAGGGACATTTTAAATTGAATTATTACTTAACTAGGTAATTTGCCCGCGCTTCGCGTAGTCATAAATAATAATTGCATTGAACTTGAATTTTTTTTTTTTATAATATCCATACATTAAAAATAATAGAAAAATAGGTTCATAAAAAATATTAGCAACGTTTCAAAATGAATTTAATTATTTGTCGTTATCGCATAACTCAAGAACCTCTACTAAATGAACTAATCATTAAATAATAAATCATTGGTTCTTTAATCACATTAAAGGAAATAAAGAAGTAAATAAAATATATATACAAAGGCATTTTCTAATAAAAAGAAACACTTAAGTTGCATAGTGATATATGTCTTAGGAGAAAACTCAAAAATGTTAGCATATTTAAAAAGGAAATCATGCTTGAATATGAAAGCAATTAAAACTTTTGAACTTGCATATTGAATTTCTTCAATTGATAAGTGAGAAAATTTATATCTATGTAAAATTAGATAATATGTAAGGTTATATAAATACATTTTTTTCTAATATCGATACATTACAAATAATGAAACACGGATTCTTAAAAAGATATTAGCAATGTTCCAGCATGAATTTAATTATTTGTCGTTATCGCATAACTCAAGAACCTCTACTGAATGAATTAATCACTAAATAATAAATCATTGGTTCTTTAATCAACATTCAAAGGAAAATAAAGAAGAAAATAAGAATATATATACACCGACATTTCCTAATAAAAAGAAACATTTAAGTTGCATAAATTATACAATTGTGATATATGTCTTAGGAGAAAATTCAAAAATGTTAACATATTTAAAAAGGAAATCACGCTCGAACATGAAAGCAATTAAATTTTGAACTTGCATAATGAATTTCTTCAATTGGCAAGTGAGAAATTTCATATCTATGTAAAAATAGATAGTATGTAAGGTTATATATAGTACTTTTAAATTAGAATTAAATATAGAATATCACACCATGAATTCTTGAAACTGAGTACAATAATAATTTTCTGCACAATGAATATACGTACAATATGTGTATATATTAAATCTAACCGGAGATAATAACTTTGAAAAAACATAAACAATAGAGTTCAAATATGTACTCAAAAACAACAATTAATATCATAAACATAAAATAATGAGTGTAAAATACATACCAAGATATGTAAAAATAGAATAATATAGAAAGAAAAAAATGGAGTCCACTTAATGCACAATGTACCCCTTTAAGATAAAACTATTCGCCTCCAATACAAGAGGTTTAAAATACATCTTCTCAGGATGGAACGATTTTATTCACAAACTTACTAATGCAAAAACAATGGTGTTAGTAAGTTACTAAACATGAACAAAGTACACGAGTATATTAAATTTTGCGCATGTAGAAGAAGAAGATCAGAATTTTTGTTGTTTAAAATTAAAGGAAATCCCACTATTTATTGACAACAAAGGGTAGTGTGAACAAATTTTTATTGTGCCTTATCAGAAATGTCACAACTTTTCGTTAAGCCGCAACTCTTCATTAAAGTCGCAACTTTTCATAAAAGTCACAACTTTTGATAAAAGTCGCAACTCTTCATTAAAGTCATAACTTTTCATAAAAGTTTCAATTTTTTCATAAAAGTACAACTCTTCAATAAAATCGCAACTTTTCATTAAAGTCACATTTTTTCATAAAAGTTATAATTTTTATAAAAGTCGCTACGCTTCACTAAAGTCGCAATTTTTCATAAAAATCACATCTTTTCATGAAAGAGGAAGGTTAATTTTAGAAATAAATAAATTTAAAAAAAGGAAATTCTTGCTTTTGGTGATGTCACGTAGGCGTATGGTTCTGGATTGACTAAAAAGAAAAGTAACACATATATTGGACATAAATAGTATTTGAGAAACTATACAAAAAATTAAATCCATNTACAAAAAATTAAACCCATATATATACTAGGGTTCCAGTTAGAGGGCAAAAAGATTGATCAGAACGGAGATGAATATTGATATTAACACTCCAGGTAGTGAGATTTTTTCTTTTTATTGCGATAGTTACTTGTACTTATCTTTTTTTCTTTTCTTTTGCCATTGATTTTACGCTATTAGTATTACTAGATGTTCGTAGAATTGTAGATAATCTTCCATTGGGAATGTAGGATTGAAATTATCATGTGTGGTTTGTGGGATAACACAGTGGAGCATGGTTTAGTTTATGCGAACCCGGAGGTAGAATGTGTGGGTTTTGGTATGGACAAGTTATCTTTTCAGGATCCCAATTAGGATCTTCGATTGGAAATGTAGGATTTGAAATTTTCATGTGTTGTTTGTGGGATATCACACTGGAGCGGGGTTTAGTTTATGCAAACCCAGAGGTAGAATATGTGGGTTTTGGTATGGACAAATTATCCTTTTAGGATCACAATTAGGATCTGGCTGTAAGTTGCAATTTTCAAAAGTAAATCGTCTTAGGTTTTCGGGGACCATTTTCTCTAACTTATATAAACTGAAAAATGAATGTCCAATACAACAAAAGTGAATTCTAATTAAATCTAAGATAGCTAGAAGGAGTGGGCATCCATGTCGAATATGCAGAGGAGAAGATCAAAATTAGAGTAGAAGAGAGAAAAAAATAAGGAAGGAATTGATTTACCAAAATTTTATTGTTGCATTCTCTCTCCTTCTGCATTGCAGTTCAAGTAGTTACTCTCCTTCCGTGATTCAGCTTCGAATTAAGCCATACTAAGAAAGATCATTATATATACTCGAATTCAGTATCCTCTCATTATTATTATTATCTAATTAAAATAATACTATAATCTCGATTATTTGTCCTAGATCCCTCGTACGTCATAGTGTAATCCGACTAGTGAAGTCTTTTCCTAGATATCAGTGTAAGAGAGGCACATCTTACTTGAATATAGACTCTTGGCTCAAAATAAAAGTAAAAAATTAATTGTAATAACAATATCATCCAACAGAGGTGCATTTACGAATGGTAATCAAATTTTGCGTCGGTGGTTCGTACTTTTATAATTGTATAGATTAAAAGATAATTTTCTTAGAAAAGTACATTTGGATGGAAGAGTGTGGTGTAGAGGTCAATGAAGTGGTTGAAAATCATGAGGTCTAATGTGTGAATCCCAACAGAGAAGAAAAAAACTTGGTGACTTTTTCCATCTTTCATAGTCTTAGTGGACAGAGTTATGTAGTACTTATTGCTTGTGGGAGGTAGTATGCTTGAAATATGTAACAATGTCATCAATTTTTTCTTTACTTAAAGGTCCATTTGCATTCTCTTTACTTATAGCATATGTACATTCTACAGTTCAGACGGAAAACGCAAACGGAGCTGATTGGCAGGAAGAGCTTTACCAAAAGGTATGTCTGTAATGGTACTTTTTATTTGTACTAGATTTTGAAAACTGTGGAAATTTGATATGTGGATTTTGATAAACTGACTGGTTATAACATTATAAGAAATAAATGAATTTTTCAACATATTTCCTATCATTATAGAGTAATAGAAGACGTTTAACATACCAAATGAACAACTAAATTCATGACCATACCCCTCCACGCAAGGTGCTTTATGTATTCCATTTCTTAGAGGTAATAGAAATCTAAGCATGTTAACAGGTAACTTCTTAGAAACGAACATGAATCCTCACTGTGATGGTGCTCTGTATAAGCCCGTCTTGGTCCCATATTCTTAATGACAAAAAATTAATTTCACATTCCCTGACATAATGTAGAAATGAAGTATATTTTGATAAATTAACTGATTACAAAAAATTAATTGTTGAGTGCTGAGATCATATGTCTGTAAGTTCTGGTAAAAGTTCTTCATGGCATGTCACCATTTTCTTTTGAGCAACTAAAATCTTTAATTGTTAATATGAGGGATAAACCTATTTGTGCAAGAAGTATATACATGAATATATTGCTATAAGATGTTTTCGGTGAAAAGATATCCGTTCATCTGTATTAATATAATTTTTCTGTTTTTAAGTTTATTTCTTATTATAGAGAAATCCAATGCTTCTGTCTTCAAAACTCAGTCTTATCTACTTACATCCCTGACTTAGCGAGTAATAAGTTGGAATACTTCAATTTCTCCAAGAATAAACATATAAACATTCTCTGTATTCTCCATCCCATTGTTATTCACTTGTGAAGCGAACTACAATGTTACTATTTCATTGTTTACCCTGGTTTGACCTCATTGATGATAAAGGTGTAAAGTAAAAAAAGAAATGATTGCAACCTAACTTTGAAAAAATATATTCAAACTCCTCCTGGTTGGGCTGGTCTATGATCACATTGCGGAAGTTTCATTCTTGATTTGAACACCAAGAGGATAAAGGAAGCAAAGGTCAGTAACGTGGTTCTACTTCACTTTTAACCTTTTTATCTAGAAGGTTCTTTTGTGAAGATTTTCTAGTTTTGTTGTCTATTGTATCGTACAGTTGATCTAATTATCACCTAACCACATGAGAATGCATTCTTGACATTTCCGCAATTGACTTATTGAACTTTTTAATGCGTAATAAGTCTATGAAGGATATGTATTTATCAGACATCAATGATTTATACGAGAAAATTACTTCTAACNCCTGACATAATTTAGAAATGAAGTATATTTTGATAAATTAACTGATTACAAAAAATTAATTGTTGAGTGCTGAGATCATATGTCTGTAAGTTCTGGTAAAAGTTCTTCATGGCATGTCACCATTTTCTTGTGAGCAACTAAAATCTGTAATTGCTAATATGAGGGATAAACCTATTTGTGCAAGAAGTATATACATAAATATATTGCTATAAGATGTTTTCGGTGAAAAGATATCCGTTCATATGTATTAATATAATTTTTCTGTTTTTAATTTTATTTCTTATTTTAGAGAAATCCAATGCTTCTGTCTTCAAAACTCAGTCTTATCTACTTACATCCCTGACTTAGCGAGTAATAAGTTGGAATACTTCAATTTCTCCAAGAATAAACATATAAACATTCTCTATATTCTCCATCCCATTGTTATTCACTTGTGAAGCGAACTACAATGTTACTATTTCATTGTTTACCCTGGTTTGACCTCATTGATGATAAAGGTGTAAAGTAAAAAAAGAAATGATTGCAACCTAACTTTGAAAAAGTATATTCAAACTCCTCCTGGTTGGGCTGGTCTATGATCACATTGCGGAAGTTTCATTCTTGATTTGAACACCAAGAGGATAAAGGAAGCAAAGGTCAGTAACGTGGTTCTACTTCACTTTTAACCTTTTTATCTAGAAGGTTCTTTTGTGAAGATTTTCTAGTTTTGTTGTCTATTGTATCGTACAGTTGAACTAATTATCACCTAACCACATGAGAATGCATTCTTGACATTTCCGCAATTGACTTATTGAACTTTTTAATGCATATTAAGTCTTGAAGGAGATGTATTTATCAGACATCAATGATTTATACGAGAAAATTACTTCTAAACTGCAGCAGGTATATCATTCACATCCCTCTAAGTTCTTCATCATTGTTTCAAATTTTGGTTGGCTCCCTTGCAAGTTCCGTAAAATGACACACCATCATTTGCATATTGCATGCACCAAGGTGTAATGCATATTGCATCGTATTGGTTATTTCCTTATTGGAAACTCCTCAAACCGGGAACTGATGCAGAAAGCTCAGAACACTATATCAGCATTTTTGCTTCTTTGGTTCCTTTCCTATTGATTGTCATCTTGAGAAACAGTAAAGGAATTAAGGCTTCCCTAGTTCTTTCGGTAAGCGCTTGAGTCAACATTCTGTTGAATTGTGTGAACCTTGCGCACTATGTTATTTGTCTCATAACGTCATTTCTTAAACTTAACTCCCTTTTTCGTTGCCGTGGGAGGTTCTTGAAGCATGACATTCAAAGGTTAGCAAATGGCCAGAAACAAGACTCACTAAACTGATTTTTTCTCTCTTTATTTTATGCAAGACTCTCTTAATCAGAGTCTTCCAAATGAGAGAACTGAAAATCTCAAGATGTTCAAGATGACGCTGGAACGCATTATGCTTTTCTTGCAGCTTAACAAACACGATATTAATCTTCGTCACAAGGAGAAACTGCGATCGGTTGAGAAGCACATAAGTTTCTTCTAATAGGCAAAAATCTGCACAAGCCTACTTCTTCTGCATTGCAGGGGTAACTTCCTCAGGTTTCCATCCATACAAGTCAGATATGCAGTCCGAACTTGTTTGGATAATTCAATTACTTTTCACCTTGTTGAAGTTTTTTTCCTCTTGTGTTAACATGAATCTACATTTCAAGTAGAATTTTTTCTTTCTTGAGGAGGGAGGGGGGAGGTTGGTTACTTGGAACTTGTGATTACTTTCCTAGTATAAATATCTTAAGTTATGACTGATCTCTCGTGTTACTTCTATTATGTTCTAAGGTCTCATGTGTTTAATTAGGAAGGTATGGAGATAACAGATTTGAGTAGAAGGTTAGTAGGGAGTCGAGTATTGTCGTATTTCTAGTAGTATGATTTAGGTAGCTCGTAGTTTCTTTTTCTAACTACTGCTTGTATAACTTGAAAATAGGACTCAATTACAACTGACCTTATATTAGAGAATGCAACACATCAAAAGTAACGATAAAAGACTGAAATATAAGATTGAGAAGAAAGGGGATGAGAAGCTTCAGATTTCTTAGAATTGGGGATGAGAGACTCATAAAATTTCAATAACAATAAATCCCTAGACTTTGTTACTACTATCACTTCTTTTATAACTAACTAGGTAATATAGCCGCACTTCGCGCGGGCATAAATAATCATTCTAAGCTTTTAAACAACCTTTCCAATAATAGACTAATATAATTTTTAAAAAAAAGTAAATTTTAGTAGGTTTTTAGATCATTTTAACAGAAATAAATGGATTGACATTATTACATATCTAAAAAATTGTTATTATATAATTAAGTTCGCTGAAAATAGTCATAACTCACACAAGAAATATTAAGAACAACCGAATGAGAAGGAAAAAAGAAAAACATCAAAGGAACGAAAAGTTTTGTCCAAGTGAGATAATATACATACCAAATGAATAGAGAGAGAAAACATACACTAAAGGGAGTAAACTGTGAGATATCCAATGATTATAACAAATCATTCTAATTAGAAAAGTTTCTACATTTTGGAATAACATACCACAAAAAATTGACGGATACTTCAATCAACTTTCAATCCTTAATGTACTCTTAATATCCACTGATAAAAAATAAAAAAATAAATAGCAAAAACATAAAAACAAAAAAAAAAAACATGGGAATGCAAAGTTATTAACTATTAGAGGATCTTTTAAAGAACACAAAATTGCATCCTTGTATATGAAGGAATGACATTGTTGATGAATTAATTATAGATTTGTAAGATCTTTTTTTATTATAACTTCATCAAAACATGCTTGGATACCCAATTGACGTTTGTTATTTAATTTGTACTAACAAATACATATAACATTAACTTTGCATAAACATAAACAACTAAGTTTAAAACATATACACAAAAACAATAATTAATAATATAAGCATATTTTACCGAATGTAAAAAACATACCAGGATCTTCAAAAATATAGTGAAACAGAATGGAAAAATTCGAGTCCATTGAATGCACATTGTCTCCTTAAAAAATTATTTCATCTAGTACCCGATGTTCAAAAGAATAGATCCTCTCAAGATAGAAAGATTCTATTCATTGGTGTATTGATACAAAAACAATAGTATCAGTGGTTTATTAAACATGAGAAAAATATACAAATATTTAATTGTGTTTGAAGAAGAACGTTGTTTTAAAATGAGAGAGAAGTCCACTATTTATAGACAACAAAGGGTAATGTGAACAAATGATTATTGTGTCTTATCGGAAAGGTTGCAACTCTTTGGAAATGTTGCAACCCTTTGAATAGGCCACAACCTTTCATAAAAGTCTTAACTTTTCATAAAAGTTACAACACTTCATCAAAGTCACAACTTTTCATAAAAGTCATAACTTTTCAGAACGGGATATCTATCACGCCCCGAGCTACCCGTGAGACGCGTACACGGAACCTAGGACCACAAGTAATCCCTAGCTAACCCTGCTGGCATGATCATGAGAATACTACAGATAATAAACTGATGCTGAAGCTAAATCATAATTAAATCTGAAAAGATGGGGAATACCCATATTCTATAACTGAGATATTTGAAAACAACGAGTGTAATACAAATGAAATATTAACTCTATACTAAGCTGAATCTAACTATGTCTGAAATAAGCCTCCAAACTGGACTAGAAATACTGGGAAAAGCCCCAGCTAAATCTAGCAAAAACTGAAACTACATGACTAAAGACTGAAATACACTGATGACTGTTATCCTCGGAGAATGAGCACTCACCACTGAATCTATTGAAATGTAGATCGGAAATCGATCTATGCGTGATCTGGATGCTGAGAACCTGAACCTACATCGCGAGAAGATGTAGCGCACGTATGCGTCAGTATATGAATGGTTCTGAGCATGTACGATAGAGTAAAGATGAAATAAAACATAACTGAACAAGCATAAAATCAAGTATAATAATCTGACATGATAAACTGAATTCTGAGCTAACTGAATGCAATGACCAATTTATAACATGCTGAAACTGAATACTAAATATACTGATAAATGGTCAATGCAGAGAGTATGATTGATCTGTGGGAGCTACTAATAACCGATAATAAAACCACATGAGCTAAATGTGTAGTCCGCTGTATACACCCCATCGAGAGGACCCAATATACCTTGCCAAAGGTATAAAGGCATGATGGCTTGATCACTAAACTGATTGCCCACAGAGGGGACTTACAACCTACTTGGCTAGTAGTTCTGGGACTATTGCATAGGCTAAACCCTAGTCCAAGTCGGTATTATGCTATTCCCATGTATTCTGTGAATTTACTGATTATGTCTGAGTTTCTGTAAATACTGGATAGCTCGAAACTGTACATGCAAACTGAGAATGCAATAATTAATCTGATAATTATGCATTTATAACCGAGGCATGTATATATGAAGTGTCTGAAATATCTGACCTAACATGTGTAATTCAAGAACTAAAGAAATACAAAGCTAGGGTTCTAAAATTAATGCGATAATCTGAGTAATAACATGATAATATGATTTGCAACATATATTTAATAAATTCATGAAGTTCTAACAATGTTCTAGAAACCCTAGGTTTAATCATGATAAGACAATCAAGAACCTGACTCAAAACTAAGGACCCAATAGGTGAGAGGAACCCACTAGTGAAATCCACATACCTGGTGATGAAATCCACAGAAAATTACTTAGGTTTCAGGGCTGGAACTGCTAAAACTTGTGGCGTTCTTGAACTAGGGTTCTTGAGATTTTTCTCTTCTATTGCTTCTAATTTTCTAAGTTTTTATGTAATGATTGGACTAAGATATGTTTTTATTTATGTTTCTAAACATAAACTGACTAAAATATGATGATTTAAGGTCAAAACAACGTAACTTAGGGTTTAAACAAAGTGGAAAAGGTCCAAAAGACCCCTGGAAAAGTTGTTGTCGAACCAAACGACGGTCAGGACTGACGGTGCGTCGTTTGAACGATGCCCCGTCGTTGGGTCCGTCGACTGGGCCTGTTCGATAGACCTTTACTAAAATTGACATAACTTTTTACTCGGAGGTACGAGTTTATCAAGGTCGGTGGCTATGAAAAGATAATTCAATTATCTATCTCTGTGTAGGTCATAGGACACCTAATTTATTTTTTGCTAAGAGTTATGACCATTTGAAGTTGACCCAACTACATTTCCCCTTAACTGTCTGCAAAATTTCCACCTACGGATCGTGCTGGTCATCCGTAGCTCTTGTAAGAGAGTGGGTGAATGGGGGTCTCAATCGACGGCCATGGACTACGGACCGTCGATCCGTCCGTCGATCAAGACTTAGCCAATTTTTCCCGGCTGAATTTTTTGGAGTTTCTGAACCCATCGACGGTTGTGCAGGACGGACCGTTGTCTGTCCTACGGACGATTCCACCGTTTGTTGCAGGGACAGATTTTTCTAAAAAATGATTTTTGGTATATTTTGGCTACGCGGTGTTAGAATATAACTCTTTGGAAAAGTGATAACCCTTCGGAAATGGTACAACATTTCATAAAAGATACATCTTTTCATAAAAGTTACAACTCTTAATAAAAGTCCCAATTTTTCATAAAAATCACAACTTTTAATGAAAGGAGAAGGCTAGGTTTGTAAATAAAATAAATTAAAAGGGAATCCTGGTTTGTGGTGGTGCCCCAAAGGCGGGCTTAGGGTTCTCTTATATATATATATATATATATATATATATATATATACATATGATTCATAGTTTCCACATTCTCTCAGATTCCTTCAAATGTCTTTTCCCAACCTTTTATTTGAAATTAGTTAATGCTTTTGGCCTTCTCTTAACTCGGGTGATGTGCCTAGCTGGCACAACTCGTTCAGCCACATTGGCCTTCACCTCACTATTTTCATTCATCACAATACTCTGTTTCTTAATGAGAACCTTGTCCTCAAGGTTTGCGATGGGGGGATTATAGTTTGTTAAGTTCAAAGGAGTACTTTTTGTGTTGGGCTGCCTACACATCGCTTTTTGCACAGAAACATGAAAAACAGTATGAATCCAGGAAGCCTCGGTAATTCTAACTTGTAAGCAACTTCTCCAACTCGTTTAAGAATTTGGAAAGGCCCAAAGAAACACATGTCCAACTTGTGAGAGGGAAGCTCCCTGAGATAAGTCTGATCTGACAATGAGGTTTTAACTTGAAATATAGACCCAATCGCCAACTGAATAGATTAGCTCCGTGTAGTTGGCAGCACTGAATTTCTTCATGCGAACTTGAGCCTTGCTAAGATTCTATTTAGCAAAGTCAAAACTACATCATGGTGGACTAAATCAGCTTCGACTAAGTCACTGGAAGTACTTCTCAAGATGTAACATTCTACTTAGGAGGTTCATGGCCACACAAAGCCCAAAAAGGGGTCATGCCCACGAACATTGATAGTATGTGTTGTACCAATACTTGGCCTATGGCAACCCAGTCAGTGGGAAAATTAACAACAAAACACCTCAAACATTTCTTAACACACTTATTAATAGCCTCAAGATAGTCAGGTTGCCCGTCTGTTTGAGAATGATAGACGGTGCTCATAGCAAGAGAGGTCTGCTGCAATCTATTGATCTCTTGATAGAAGTACTGTAGAAACTGAGGGCCCCTCTCAATGACAATACTGCAAGTAGGTCCATGAAGACAAATAATTTGAGTCACAAAACCTTCTGCGACAATATTAGTGGTATAAGTCGCTGCTAATGGAATGAAGTGAACATACTTAAATAAATTATCCAGAACTGTGATAATGGTGAATCTTCCTTAGAAGAACTAGGCAAGCATGTGATCAAATCCATGGAGATGTTCTCAAAGATCAATTTAGAAATGAGGAGGGTCTATAAGAGACCAGCAGGAAGCTGGTGAGAGCTTTTCATTTTGTGGCAAACTTGGCAAGAAGCTAAGTAAGTCTGTCCCGTCTCTTGTGTATCCAAAAGAAATTTGATGCCAATCGATGATAGGTATGAGCTATCCCAGCATGTCCATCTACAGAAGTGGAGTGAAACTCATATAGCAGTCATTGGCATAAAGGAGAGTCGTCCGGGATAACCAGCTGAGTCAGAGTACACTGTAGTGAGAATTTGTTGAATGGCTAAGAGGTCTGAATGATATTGATTCAAAACCTTTAGCTCAGTCCCAAGTAAAAAATTTAGACAAAAAAGAGCAAAAAGAGTGGCATTTGGTTGGCGAGTGAGCCTTTAAAAACCCCGAACGTCATTCACCGACTTAGGTACTGTCAATTGTGGATAACTATGATTTTACCTGGATCGACAAAGAGATCATTGTTAGAATAAACAATTGTCGTTTGGCGAATTAAACATTTAATCCTTTTAGTCGCCAATTGGTGAGAGCAAAGAAGCTCTAGGACAGTTGTGAGATGCTCCAAACGGAACTTACAGTTTGTACTATAGACAAGGATGTCGTGCTAAACAGACAACACAAAACGGCAAAGACAAGGCCCAAATACCTCATTCATAGTAGCCTAGAAAGTGGAGGGTGCATGGATAATCCAAAGGGCATTATCAAGAGCTCATAGTGCCCCTCATGAGTTCGAAAAGTTGTTTTCGTAATGTCATCAGGCAGGACACTAATCTGATGGTATCCATACAATAAGTCAAACTTTGAAAAACAATTTGTGCCATGAAGTAATGAAATTCAAAGTAACCCACACAAAAATGCCATGTACCATCCTACTTTGGTACAAGAAGCACAAGAGATAAGAAAGGGTTGGTATTTGGTCAAGTAAACTCCTTTATTGAGCATATCTATCACAAGTTGCTCCATAATTTGCTTCTAAAAATAGGGGTAGAGATATGTATTGACATTTATAGGCCCCGCTCAAGTCGCTATATCTCTAGCAAGATCTTGGAATCTAATAGGTGGTAAGCTGAGGATCTTTTAAAAACATCAACAAAGATTCCAATAGAGACGTTAATAGAAGAGGCTTATGAATGAGGGTTGTGTTCCTAGTATTAGTTAACTTTAAGCAATAAAAAGAAGCAATGGCATCTGTGGTGGCCAAACGTCACAAACTATGGAATTGTACTCGTTGTAGCTCAGTTGGAGTGTCCCCCACCTAACGAACTAGAGAACCATTCAAGGATAACTCACAGATGCGGGCTGCATAGTCAGTGACAACTGGTACCAATGTTGCTAACCACAATACACCCAGAACCACGTCTACTCCATGAAGAGATAAAACATATAGATCCATATGCAAATCATACCCCTGAAAAACAACCACAGAAAAACTAGGAATGGATTCAACCACCATGTGCAAGTAATTGGCGACCCTTGCTTGTATAAGATTATGTGTACTACCTCATCCATAAGGATTTGAATGTGAGAACAATTAGCAATGCCAATAAAATGTAAAGTAGTTGGTAAATCTCCGCCAAACGAAGCTTGATAAGAAAAAGAATAATGATCTTGTACCTCCAAAAGTTTCAAGTCTTCGGCCAAAAATTTATAGGTTCCAATGGTTCTGACCAGTCTAGCGATGAATCCCAATTAACCAACAGTAATTTGGGTAGCGCCTTAAATTTGTGAGAAGGAGAGTTTCTCATCAGAACTGTAGCATAAGCCTCTTTTAGGACGACTGCGTAATTCAACAGGGAACAGACATTTGAAAGGAATTCCATTTGGGAGTGCATGTGGTTGTGAAGTAGGGACTAATGACGATAAGGAAGGTTTAAAGGAGTGGTGCATCAAAGTAGGACTACGTAAAATCAGATTTGCTCAAGCAAAGGTGGTTCGGGTTGAGCCTTGCTGGGAGCTCATCTGTTGTTCACGCATAAGGGCCACAGACATAGCTCGATCCAGTTTAGAAGGCTCATGATCCACCACTGTTAATTTAATTCGGCTCGAAGACCAGAAATCCAAAAATGTACCAACAAGTGCTCACCGATGGGAGTAGTCTCATTGGTGAGAGCTTCAAGTCTACTCCAATATTTTTCCATTGTAGTAATTTGTTGTATCTTAGCTAAACATCCCTCTATTGAGTCTAACTCATGTTTTCAATATCGATGAACAAATTTATCAGCAAATTGATTCCAATTAATCAACTGATTATTGTGATATAATTAATGATACCATTCGAGAGCTTCGTCGTCGACATAGTGAAAGGTGCAAGAGGAGGGGGGGGGAGGTAAATTGCTATTTTTTCATTTTTCTTCTTTAAATAGCCGATTTGTGAGATTCACTGGTTGAGTATTAAATCCAAAAGTAAACACTGAAAATGATAGTGTGGAAAATAACATTGACACAAGATGTTTACTGGTTAGGATCCAATTTGGATATTACGTCTAGTCCCCTTGGGCTGCGAGGCTATTGTCTTCAAGCCTTTGGAATCTTTGTTATGAGTATAAGTTTAGATTATAGTTCCTATGTCTGCACTCAATATTTTCTTTCTTTTTTTCTTTTGATACACATCCTACCAAAAATGTTTTTTCTACTCTCTTTTTTGTTTACCCAGTAAAACTAAGTAGTACAGTGCTTGTTAAAAAAGTAGATTAGAGAACGTATGAAGAATCAGACTCGATGTATGTCTGATTCCTCAGCTTTCTTCGAGCTTTTTATAGAGAGTCAAGACATGCATCTTCTTTTCGTTAAGTGGTAGAAACCCAAGAGAAATAATTCTTGGAAAGAGGTAATTGAGAATCCTTCTATCCAAGAGTAACAAAGGCTAATGTCCTTTTTCGTAATCTTCAACTTTCCTTTGAGTGATATTGATATCTAAATTTACTCCATAATCTTCAGCTTTCCTTTGAGTGATATTGATCTCTGAATTTTCTCCTTGATTAATGTCTATCCTTTCTTGATATTAGATTGAGGCCAGTTGCTTTAGAGTTGTTTTACGGATCCTTTGACTGAACATTTTGTAGCCATTTCAATTCCCTTGAATAAAAATCATGATCTCATGTTTACGAGATTTGATTCCCATTCATTATGCCACATGTTTGGTCTTGCTTGATTCTTTCCTTTTATCCTAAAAGGATCATAATTTTTCACCGTTAATACAATTCTTGCACTAACAATCTCCCTCTTTTTTATGATGACAATATGTAGTAGTGATACTTCCTTGTTTCAATAGTGTACTAGTAGAGCTGACTGAGACTTAATAATCTTTGTTATTTGCACATAACATACATCATGACACTTCTTGGATATGTAGTGTTAATTCATCCATCACTAAGACAAATAAGAACGGGCTAATGTATGCTTACCCGGGTCTTGATAGTATCATATATTATTACAAATGGGAAGCATCGAAATACTTAAAATATATATTTTTAAATAAAATATATACATTAAAAAGATAATTATTCATTAATAATCTTCTAAATAAACTATTATCTCTTTATATTCTCTACTATGAACCTTGTCTTTTCATTTCACATATGTATATCTTCTTGTTTTTTACATTCTATTTTATTATGAGTTTGATGGAGAGCATAGGAAAATTATCCTTTCTGATGCTGCATTGTGTATGTTATTTTAAGTTATTTTTTATTTTGTTTCTTATCTTCTTACTTATAATATAGTGTATGATGTTTGATTGATGTTTAAGATTTTTATCTCTAATGTAAAATAAAATTTGTAATTTTGTGTCAACAACTTATTTAGATGATTTTTTTTTGTTACATGAAAAAACATTTGATGAGATGCTTCTGTGTCGATCGCATAAAACTGTACTTTGAGTTGTGCCAATACAAATGGGGTAAGTGAGATTTCCTTCTAACATAATTTTTCTGTTAGCACAATTCTTTGTCTGTTTTTTTTAATTATTATTATTATTATTATTATTATTATTATTATTATTATTTTATTTTGTCAATAGCATGTCAAATTTATTGAATTTTACATATACATATTCATGTGAGTTGTTTGTGTGTAAAGCTAATATAGTATTGGATTTTGAAAATAACTATCATAACCCAATTAAAGTCAAAAATGTATTTATAAGTTTTGACATGTTGAGTGATTTGATATTCATTGCCTATTAAGCTTCACTTTATTTGTTTGAATTAAATTTTTTTAATGGAGCTTTCATCCAAAAGAAAGAAAGGATAACAACCCATGTTTAGAAAAAAAGGAATGAATACAATATCATATTTTGGTTATTTTACCCATGAAATTATATTAACTTTCTTTGCTTTAATTTTGGTTTATTATTTTAGTTATTTGATCCATAGTTTATCCCTACCTTTCTCCTTCAAAATTTATATTACTCTTCACTCACATGTCGTTATAGTATTTTTTATCATGTCTTTTTGTTTCTCAAGTACATTTTTAACAATATAGTTCCACAAAAATATAAAAGAGATATTGAATTTCTTTTCTAACTAAACTATATTATAATTGCGATGAGTCACATCAAATGAAGTTCGTTTAGAAAGTAATATTGATTCTGGTGGTAGGACAAGGGTTAATTGATGATATGAGTGTATTTTAAGTCTGTAATCTATGGATTTAATTAACTTAATTGTTTTTTTAACAAAACATAATATCTATATAAAAATTATAAAAATTTGACAAATTCATATAAAATTTTAACTCATAAATTCAAATTAAAATAAATTTAGTACTAATTAAGAATCTTCAAGATCCACACTTTAGATATTGGATGTCATTGATTTTTGTATATATTTATTATATTTTGATTCAATTTTTTTGAAATACTTATGCTCACTGGAAAGGGATACACGTGCAACGTGCGTGTCCAATTACTAGTTCTATTATAAATGTCTGTGATATATCTAATGTATGCTACGAGTACACCTCTAGCCTCAAAAAATCTCCATAGAACCCCTTACAAACTATCGTAAGCGTTTTGTAGGTCGACAAACATCATACGTAAGACCCTCTTTCTCTCCTTATACAACTCCACCAATCTCCCTTCGGGAATGAATTAATTTTATAGTCGAATGGATTCTAATAAATCTTAATTGGTTATCAGTAATAAACACACACCTCCTCACCCTCAACTCCACCACCCTCTCCCAAACTTCCATAGTGTGACTTAGCAGCTTTGATATCCCTATAGGTATTGCAATTTTGAATATCACTTTTGTTGTTGTAGACTAGTATCTTGTACTCCATCTTCATTCTTCTGGCATTTGTCGTCCTATAAAGATGTTAAACAACCCTCTCACTTTGGCAACCCTACACAACTTTGTCAAAGTTCCAACTTTTCTTTTTTGAGAAGGTAGCATCATCATAGTTCCTACTTTTGGTCGGCTCCCTAGCAAGTTTCAGTCATCATTTGCATATAGCATACGAACTCCTTGATATCCCCAAGGTAGCCCTAGAATATTATAAAATTGAGAGCTGATGCAGAAAGCTCAAAACTGTAAATTCTCATTTTTGCATCTTTGGTTCTTTTACTTTGATCTTGAGAAACAGTACTGTTATAGTGGTAATATATTGTTGTGCGGTTAATTCCTTCTCATTTCTTGCATCTCCATGCATTGTCTATGTTGAAGAATTTTGTATGATTTTGAAGTAGAGGTGGTGGTAGACATCATAAAAGGAGTAAATTTCACGTATCTTTGGTAAAAATTGTGATATAGATATCATTTTTATGTTGGTTTCTTTGTAGAAAATATGGAAGGAGAAATAATATCTTTAGAAAATGCTCAAGTTTATTATAGGATACTTAAGGCCACTTGAGATATTACAATCATCAACTACATTATTATTTATACTACTCAAAATAAAAATAAAAAGTCTTGCACAAATAACGAAATACATGTATCACAATTTACTAGATACATGTATTACGAAATTCTAAAGAGACTTCTTGAAAAACTAAGAGACAATTTCAGAAAACTAAACATTGATGCATTAATTCCAACACTCCCTCATAATGCATTTGTTTTATAACTCCAATGCATCAAAATTTTTCTCTAGAAAGTGCTTTGGTGAAAATGTCAGCAAGTTGTTCTCCTGTCTGACAATAATGCAACAAAATTTTGCCTTTCTCTTGTGCTTCTCGGATAAAATGATACTTGATGAAAATATGTTTTGATCTTTCATGGCTGACCGGATTCTTGGCAATTGCAATTGCTGATTTGTTTTCACAATACAGAATGGTCACTTTTTTTTTGTTTTTCACCAATGTCTTCAAATATTCTCCTAAGCCAAATAGCTTGAGAAGTAGTCTTGGATGCTGAAATATATTCTGCTTCACCAGAGGATTGAGAAACAACACTTTGCTTTTTTGATAACCAAGAACAAATACTTCATCCAAATGAGAAAGCATAACCATAAATACTCTTCATTTCATCAATACTTCCAACACAATCACTATCAGAATAATCAATTAAGTTCGAATCTCCGCCAAATTTGTACATTATCCCATAATCCATTGTTCCTTGCAAGTAGCGTAGAACACGCTTTGCAGCTCCAAAATGCACTTGGCTTGGTTCTTGCATGAATCTAGATAATAAACTAGAAGCAAACATAATATCTGGCCTTGTTGAAGTAAAATATAGCAAATTTCCAATCAAACTCCTAAAAAAAGTGAGCAATTAACTTTTTTTTCTCCATCATCTTTTCTAAACTTCTAATTTGCTGCTCATGGTATGTCCACAGACCTGCAATCCATCATTTTGAATTTTTGAAGAATACTTTTACTATACTTCTTTTGAGAAATGAAAATTCATTCTTTCACTTGTGAAACTTCGATGCCCAAGAAATAATTTAGCAACCCAAGATCACTCATTTCATAACCTTGCATCATATCTTGTTTGAAATTTTGCATCATCTTTACATCATTTCCTGTAAAGAGCAAATCATCCACATAGAGACAAACAATGATAATGCTGCCATGTTCTTTCTTCGCATACAAAGTGGCTTCACTTTTACTTCTCAAAAAAATATTTTTCAGAAAGTGTGTATCAATTTCATTATGCCAGGCTCTTAGAGCTTGCTTCAGCCCGTAAAGAGCTTTTTTTTAGCCTATACACCTTTTCTTATCCCCTTTGAACAAAAAATCCTTGAGGTTGCTCAACATAAATCTCTTCATCATGTTTTCCATTCAGAAATGCTGATTTAACATCAAGTTGAAATATCTTCCATTTCTTTTTTGCAGTAACATCAATTACAGTTCTAGTTGTCTCAAGACGACCAACTGGAGAGAAAGTTTCATAGAAATCAATACTTGGTTTTTGCGTAAAGCCTCTAGCAACCAACCTTGCTTTGTGATTTTGAATATCTCCTTCCTGATTGAGTTTGATTTTGTAAATCCATTTTAGACTTACAAATTCTCTTTCTCTAGGAATATCCACAAGCTCCCAAGTATTATTTTTTTCAATCATTCGAATTTCTTCTTCCATGGCTTTCTTCCAAACATCATGATTTATTACTTCTTCATAATTTTCTGGATCAACACCGACAAAATTACATCTTTGATAAATGTCACTCAACATTTTTGTTCCTCTTGGAGGCGGTTCTTCATTATCTGAATCTGGGATTTCTCCCCCTTGAGAGACATCTTCATCTTTCTCATCCTCTTCTTGATTTGAAGATATGATAGTAGTATTCTCTATCTTTTTATTCTCCCAATTCCATGTTGTTTTTTCATAAAAAATGACATCTCTACTAACAACAGGTTTGTTAGTTCTGACATCGAGAAACCTCTATCCTTTTGTCACATCACTATAACCAAGAAAGACACATTTTTGACTTTTTCCATCCAATGTTGTTCTTTTCTCAGCAGGTACATGAGCATAACAAATACACCCAAAAATTTTAAAATGACTTACAGAAGGTTTAATTATACTCCAAGCTTCAACTGGTGTCTTGTCCTTTAGTGCCTTTGTTGGACACTTGTTAAGGATGTGAACTGTTGTATGCACTGCTTCTGCCAAAAAATATTTTGGCAGCCCTTTCTCATTCATTATAGTTCTGGCCATTTCAACAATTGTTTTATTTTTTCTTTCAGATACACCATTTTTTAGGAGTATATCCTGCTGTAAGTTGCTTCTGAACCTCTTCATTTTTGCAATATTCTACAAATTCTCGACTTGTGTACTCACCACCTCGATCACTGCGAATGGTTTTGATGCAACAACCTTTTTGCTTCTCAATAAGGGCTTTAGATTTCTTGAATGTAGCAAATGCTTCTGACTTTTCTTTCAAGAAATAAACCGAAGTCATTCTTGAGAAATCATCAATAAAGATTAGAAAATACCTTTGACTTCCAAGAGATGGAGTCTTCATTGGTCCACAAATGTCGGTATGAATTAGTTCCAAAAATACACTTGCTCTCCAAGACACCCCTTTTGGAGAAGACTTCCTGTAATGCTTTCCCATTATACAATTTTCACATGTATCCACCTCACTATGTATCTCAGGAAGGCCTTGCACCATGTCCTTTTGCTTGAGAAGCTTTAAACAATGAAAATTCAAGTGAAAAAATCTTTTGTGCCAAAGCCATGAATCATTTAAAATTTTATTTTTTTAATGCATTTCAATGAAATTGCAAAGGAAAGTTTCTTTTTATCTTTTTTACTTCAACAATGACTTGATTTGGCTCAATTTTATCATAAATCTTGCAATATTATCTCTAAACACAAGAGAATAACCATTTTACATGAGTTGACCAACACTAGGCAAATTTTCTTCCAAGTCAGGAACATAAAGAACATCATGAATTTGCTTACCGCATCCTTTCATGTTGATCGAAATGGTACCTTTACCTTTCGCATCAACTAAGGCTCCATTACCCATTTTCACTTTAGTAGTGATGCTATTATTAATTGAGAGGAAAGCCTTTTAATCTAAAGTCATGTGATTACTACAACCACTATCAACATACAATTCATTGCTTTTTGTTGAAGCATCAGATTTAGAAGCAAAAAAGGTTTTCTTCCCTTTCTTCCTCTAGTTTTTCACAAAAAATTTCTTGCTCCCGTTTCTTGGGCCAACAATCCTTTCAACGTGGCCAAACTTTTTACAAAAGTTATATTGGGGCTTGCCTTTGTGCCAACATTTTTTATTTTGCATTGTGATTAGTCTTTTTACAAACTTTACAAAAAAGACTAGAGTTTTTCTCACCTTTTTCTTCAACCTTTTTGGAAGAACCATCATGATCCTACTTATTTTTTGTCTTGTGTTTTTTTATCTAATGATTTTTTGAGAAATTTTGAGAATTCTCATTTGTTTTAGACTGGAAAGCCGTCTCTTTGGGTTGATCTTCACGAAAAAATCTTCGCTTCTCGTGTCCACGAAATGATCCAACTAGCTATTTGATGGAAGCTTAGAAAGATCTTTCGTCTCCTCAGTGATAGCAACGATGTACTCATACTAGTCTGTAACACTAATAAGAATCTTTTCCACAACTTGTTGGTCAGAAATTGTATCATTATGATTTCTCATTTCACTAACAGTATTCCTTACTCTTGTACAATATCCATCAATATTTTTTAGATTCTATCATCTTTAAATTTTTAAACTATCTTCTAAGAGTTTGAAGATTTATAGTGTGTACCTTTTCGTCACCATACACCTCAGTTTCCAGAAAATCCCAAGCTTTCTTTGCAGTCGCACAAGTAGCATTTTTTGCAAAATATGCACTTGAGACTCCCATTGGGATTTTTCTCAAGGCTTTTGCATCTTGACGATACTTAGCCTCAAGTTTTTTCATCTCTGCTGCAGTAAGATCACCATCGTTGTCTGGCTCTTCAAAGCCATTTGCAACAATAGTCCACAAACCTTCAACTTTCAAATGTGTTCTCATTCTTATCTTCCAGTATTCAAAATCAGTTCCATCAAAAAATGGAGTAAGAATAACTGAAGAATCTACACCTTCATTTATTTTGGATGCCATATTTTTTTCTTCAGCTAACCCCAGATTAAGAGCGAAAATCTGCTCTTGATACCAATTTGTAGGAAATATGGAAGGAAAAATAATATCTTTAGAAAATGCTCAAGTTTATTATAGGCTACTTAAGGCCACTTGAGATGATTACAATCATCAACTACATCACTATTTATACTACTCAAAATAGAAAACAAAAAGTGTTGCACAAATAACTAAATACATGTATCACAATTTACTAGATATATGTACTACAAAATTCTAAAGAGACTTCTTGAAAAACTAAGAGACAATTTCTGAAGATTAAACATTGATGCATTAATTCCAACATTCTTTTCCTTTCGCTGAAGAATCAAGATCTTCTTAATTCTTTGGGAGAGGATTTGATTTTTCCGAACTTAAGAGCGCTTAAATCTCAATCACGCTGAATTGTGGGGTCTTTGCTAGTTATGTTTTTGTCTCTTGATGACATTGCTTAAAGCATGACCTTTAAAGTTTGACAAGAGCAAGAAATACGACTGTGACTTCACTATTTTTTTTTATTTTAAGCATGATTCTCTATCTACAAATGAGAACACTGAAAAGCTCAAGAGGTTCAAGACGACGTTTGAAGAGACTATGGTTTTCTTGGGGTTTAACAAGCAGGATATTCTGGTTACACAAGGAGAAGGTGCTTTGGCTTGAGAAACTCATAAGTTTCTTTCTTAGTTCCATAAGAAAATTATGAGTTTCTCAATCCAAAGCACCTCCTCCTCGTGAGTAACCTGAATATCATGCTTGTTAACCCCCAAGAAAACCATAATCTCTTTGAACGTCGTCTTGAACCTCTTGAGCTTTTCAATGTTCTCATTTGTAGATAGAGAATCATGCTTAAAATCAGAAAAAAACAGTTGTCATAATCCTGTTTCTTGCTCTTGGCAAACATTAAAAGTCATGCTTTAAGTACATCCCATGGCAAAGAAAAAGGGAGGAAAACTTAAGTATGGCATCACGAGACAAATAATATAACTAACAAGACCCCAAAATTCAGTGTGATTTAGATTCAAGTGCTCTTTAAGTTCGGATAAATCAAGTCCTCTCCAGAAGAATTACGGATATCACCGAAAGAAAAACAAACCAACATAAAAATGATATATATATCACAGTTTTCACCAAAGCTTTGTGAAATTAACTCCTTTTATGGTGTCTACCACCACCTCTACTTCACAATCGTACAAATGCTTCAACATAGATGATACATGGAGATGCAAGAAATGAGAAGGAATTAACCGCACTGCAATATATTACCACTATAAGAGTACTGTTTCTCAAGATCAAAGGAAATGAGCCAAAGATGCAAAAATGAGAATTTACAGTTTTGAGCTTTCTGCATAAGTTCTCAGTTAGATAATATTCTAGGGCTACCTTGGGCATATCAAGGAGGTAGTATGCTATATGCAAATGATGACCGAAACTTGCTAGGGAGCCGACCAAAAGTAGGAACTATGATGATGCTACCTTCTCAAAATAGAAAAGTTAGAACTATGACAAAGTTGTGTAGGGTTGCCAAAGCGTAAAATGACAAAAAAGCCTGAAGAATGAAGGTGGAGTACAAGATACCGGTCTACAACAACAAAATTGATATTCAGAATTGCAATACCTATAGGGATATGAAAGCTGCTAAGTCACACTATGGATGTTTCGGAGAGGGTGCTGGAGTTAAGGGTGTGGAGGAGTGTGTTTATTACTGAAAACCAGTTAAGATTTATGCGAAGCCAGTCAACTATAAAAGTCATTCATTCGCGAATGGAGATCGGTGGAGTTGTATAAGGTGATAAACAGGGTCTTACATATGGTGTTCGTCGACCTAAAAAACTCTTACGACAGTTTCTAAGGGGGTTCTATTGAGATTTTTTGATGCTAGAGGTGTACTCGTAGCATACATTAGAGTGATTACAGACATTTATAATAGAATCAAGACCCGGGTAAGCATACATTAGCCCGTTCTTATTTGTTTTAGTGATGGATAAATTAACACTACATATCCAAGAGGTGTCATGGTGTATGTTATGCGCAGATGACATAGCTTATGAAGTCTCAGTCACCTCTACAGTACATTATTGGAGCAGGGAAGTATCACTACTACATCATCAAAAAAAGGGAGATTGTTAGTGCAAGAATTATTTTAACAATGAAAAATTATGATCTTTTTAGGATAAAAGGAAAGTCAAGCAAGACCAAACATGTGGCATAATCAATGGGAGTCAAATCGCATAAACACGAGATCAAGATTTTATTCAAGGGAATTGAAACGGCTACAAAATGTTCAACCAAAGGATCCATAAAACAACTCTAAAGCAATTGGCCTCAATCTAAGAAAGAATAGACAATAATCAAGGGGAAAATTCAGAGATTCATATCACTCAAAGTGAAGTTGAAGATTACGGCGTAAATTTAGATATCAATATCACTCAAAGGAAAGTTGAAGGTTACGAAAAAGGAGCCGAAGATTAGCCTTTGCTTTATTCTTGGATAGAAGGATTATCAATTACCTCTTTCCAAGGATTACTTCTCTTGGGTTTCTATCACTTCACCAAAAGAAGATGCAAGTCTTGACTATCTATAAAAAGCTCGAAGAAAGCCAAGGAATCAGACATACATCGAGTGTGATTCTCCACATATTCTCTATGTTACTTTTAACAAGCATTACACTACTTAGTTTTACTAGATAAACAAAAAAGAGAGGAGAGAAAAATATTGTTGGTAGGATGTGTATCACAAGAAAAAAAAGAGAAAAAGATTGAGTGTAGCCATAGGAACTATACTGTAAACTTGTACTCATAACAAATATTCAAAAGGCTCGAAAAAAATAGCCTTGAAGCCTAAGGGGACTGGACGTAATATCAACATTGGATCCTAACCAGTAAACATCTTGTGTCAATCTTATTTTCCGCACTTTCATTTTCAGTGTTTACTTTTGGATTTAATTTTCAACTAGTAAATCTCAAAAATTGGCTATTTGAAGAAGAAAAATGAAAAAAGAGCAATTTAGCTCCCCCTCCCCCCTCTTGCACCTTTGACTATGTTGATGGCAAAGCCCTTCCAATGGTACCGTTGGTTATATCACAATAATCAGTTGATTAATTGGAACCAATCTACTGAGAAATCAGTTCATCGATATTGAAAACGTGAGTTAGACTCACTAAAGGGATGTTTGGCTAATATAGAACAAATTACGACAATGGTAAAATATTGGAGCAGACTTAAAGCTCTCACCAATGAGACTACTCCCATCGGTGATCACTTGTTGGTACATTTCTAGATTTCTGGTCTCCGAGCCAAATTAAATCAGCAGTGGTGGATCATGAGCCTTCTAAACTGGATCGAGCTATGTGTCACGGACTTAGAGTATTCGCTAATGTTCCGTGCGGCCCTCAACAACTTACTCACTAATCTTTCAAGGTCTTGTAATCTCAAGGAAACCTTTTTGACTTGGTACGCTAAGAGAATGCTTGGAATGGACTTTGAGAGAACAAAAGAGAGATTTTGAAGAAGGCTTTGTATTATGCTTGGAAAATGCTTTACAACTTGCTTGGTGCCTTTGCAAATGAGGGGCACTTCTGTTTATACTACTTCCTAAGGGCTAAAATGCAATTAATATTTACTTGACAAGTCCCTAAGATATTTACACTTTGGTCCCCTTTCTAGAAGATTCTACAATGCTTTGGGACCTTCCCTAGCCTTCTTGAGACTTCCAAAAGGTTCTAGAGTCCTCCGCACAACTCTAGAACGTTTTGCACCTATCCGGATGTGTAATTAGGATGGAATGGTGGAGGGACGTCACAGGCTCCCCCACATGATGATGCAATGACCGCGGCGCATTGCTGCAAAAACTCCTAGACTTCGTCCTTGAATTGCCACAAGTCTTCACATTTCTCCCATGTGGCCTCCTTTGGAGTTTGTCCCTTCCAATTCACCACGAACATGACGCTGGCTTGTTGACCTCACTTCCGTTTGGCTTGATAATCTATGATAGCCTCAATCTCCCGGTTGTGCAAGGCATTGATAGTAATGGGTGCCCGTTGTGATCGATTCCTTTTAGGATCCTCCTTGTTCTCATGGTACGGCTTGAGGACTCTCGCATGAAACACCTTATGTATCTTGATGTGTGGAGGTAACTCCAACATGTACGAGATCTTTCCCACCTTGGCAACGATCTTGAAAAAACCCTCATATTTGCACACTAAGTTTTGATGACGCCTCTTAGTGACTTGAACTGTCTTGGGTTGAATTTCACCAAGATCATGTCGCCTTCTTTGTAGTCCGTAGGAAGACACTTGCGGTCTGCAAACTTCTTCATCCTTTTGGCTGCTTTGTCCAAGTAGGGTTTGGCAGTGTCAAGTTGCTCATCCCATCCCTTGTCATAATGGTAGGCACCCAAACTCTTTCCCTCAAAAGCAGTCGGCAATGAATACGGAGTTTGGAGTTGTTGGCCTATCGCCAACTCAAATGGTGTGCACCCAGGGAATCGCTCCTATGCAAATTGTAGGAAAACTACGCCATGTCTAGGAGTTTGATAGCACCCAAGCAGGGCGTTGACCCGTTCCGTTTGGCCGTCGGTCCGCGGGTGGAAACTTTTGGAGAAGTGAAGTTCTGTGCTAAGTATATCAAACAACTCTATCCAAAAGTTTCCAGTAAAGTGGGGGTCTCGATCACTGATGATATGACTTGGAAACCCCTAGTGTTTCACCACATTCTTAAATAACAATGGAGCGGTTTCATTTGCGTTGCAACCGGGTGTGGCAGGCATTAATTTAGCATACTTCGAAAACCTTTCCATCACGACCATGATTGTACCAAGACCGTCAGACTTTGGCAAGGAAGTGATGAAGTTCATGGTCACGCTCTCCCATGGTAATTATGCTTCGGGTAGTGGCTCTAGTAACCCTCCCGGTTGCCTTTGGTCCACCTTGTCTTGTGGACACACAAAATAAGTCTGCATATAGCACAACACTCGATGTCGACCCGCATGCGTGGCAAAAAATAAATAGCCTCGATTAGCGCCTTTATTCTTCACTTCCCCAGATGCCCAGCTCACGGTGTGTCGTGGATTTTCTTAATGATGTGCCGTCTGATAGCCCCAAACTTGGGCACATAGACGCTCTGACCGGTAGTGAGAAAGAAGTCCTCTTCTACCAAAAAGCGCCTAGTTTTGCCTTGGGCAGCCAACTCCATCAACTTCATTGCATCTCGATGGTATTGCATGCCATCCCTGATTGCATCTTAAATGTCACAGTGGGCTGTAGTGATGGCAGCGAGATCAGATTTCCTACTTAGTGCATCGGCCACGACGTTGCCTCTTCCTTGCTTGTACTCCAAGTTATAATCAAACTCTGCCAGAAAATCTTGCCATCTATCTTGCTTCGGGGTGATATTCTTCTGTGAATTGAAGTAGCTAGTGGCAACATTGTTGGTCTTGACCACAAACTTGGAGCCTATTAAGTAGTGTCTCCACATGCGTAGGCAATGCACAATGGTCATTATTTCCTTTTCTTGCACTGTGTACCATCATTTGGCCTCGTTTAGTTTGCGATTCTCGAATGTTATTGGGTGTCTATCATGCATTAAGAATCCCCCAATGGCAAACTCTGAGGCATTCGTATGTATTTCAAAGGTCTTGGAGAAGTCGGGCAGCATCAAGACCAGTTTCTCTATCACTGCGGACTTGAGACCTTCGAATGCTCTTTTGCACCCCTAGCTCCAAACCCACGTCCTATTCTTCTTTAAAAACTCAGTCAGCGGGGTGTCTTTAGCAGAGTAGCCACTGATGAACCTGTTATAGTAGTTGGCAAGTCCAAGGAAGGATCACAACTCGGTCACCTTTATGGGCGCCTCCCACTCCTAGATCGCCCGGATCTTCGTCTCATCCATACGTAGTTCGCCTTGGCTGATGATATGTCCTAAGAAATGAACATTGTGCTGGCCAAACTCNGCAAACTTGCACTTCTCCCGCTTGACATAGAGTTGGTTCTCCCGTAAGACATGGAAGACTCTTTTAAAGTGATCCACGTGCTCTTCCAAGGTGTTGCTATAGATGACTATGTCATCAAAATACACCACCACGCACTGGTCCAAGTAGGGATGAAAGATCTTTTTAATCAGCGTGCAAAAGGTGGCGGGTGTGTTGGTTAACCCAAAAGGCATCACCAACCACTCGTATGCTCCATATCTTTTCATGCACGTTGTCTTTGGTTTTTCCCACTCCGCGATGCGCACTTGGTAGTAGCCTTTCCGGAGATCCATCTTGGTGAAGTACTTGGCCTGCCCAAGTCTATCAAAAAAATTTGCAATTAGCGGGATATGATACTTGTTCTTGATTTTTACCTTATTGATCACTCGATAATCAATGCGTAGGCGCATTGAACTTCTTCTTGAACAACATTGGCACGCCATACGGTGCCTTGGATGAATGGATTTGATCGGCCTTGAGGAGCTCCTTCAACTGCTTCCTTAGCTCCTCCAATTCGGGCGGAGCCATGCGGTAAGGTGCCTGTGCGGGTGGCTTGGCTCCAACCTCCAACTCTATCTTGTGGTCTACCTCTTGTCTCAGAGGTAGAGTATTTGGCAGCTCGGCTGGCATCACGTCCTTGATCTCTTCAAGGACTTTATCTATGATCGGTGGCAAGGATTCCATAGTACCATTGTCTTCTCCCGTACTTGGAATAGTAGCCAGTAACGTCGGTTCTCTTTTATTTAGGCCCTTCACAATCTGCATGGCTGACAAGTGGGTGTGTCCTTCCTTCTTCTGCACTTTCACTAGAGGTACCATGCATAACCCTTCCAGCTCCATGACCATGATTCGTTGAAGGTAGAGGTCGATGATCGTGTGAAAGCACCAAAAGAACTCTTCCCGGGAATGATATCAAATATATCTAGAGGAGCGACTACAAAGTTCGTCTTTCTTTGCCACTTCCCCAACGTGATGCTTACTGCTTGGGTGACCCCGCACACGAGAGTCGATGGGGCGTTAACCGTCTTGAGGAGGGTGTTGCTTGGCATGTAGTTCAGTCATAACCTCCTTGCCGCCGTCTTGGTCATGATGTTTGCTTCATCCCCGGAGTCTACAGTGGCACGAGCTGGTCGTCCATTAAGGGAGATGTCTACATATTGCATGTTGAAGTCTCCTGGCTTCTCAGTCTGCTTGCAATCACACCAAATAATCCTACCATGCCCAACTGCGTCATGCGCGGATCCTGCACTTGCTCTTGTGCGTCCTTATCCTTTCGTTCGCACAGGATGGCACCAAGGTTCTTCATCTCGTGCCAACTGGCATAGTCGTTAATTTCACCGCATATGTAGCAACCATCTCCTTTGTTGGTTTGTGCCCGTTTCTCCGTGTAATTCTGGTGCACAAACCGCTTGTTGTCCAACTTGTGAAGGTCGTGCTGCTTGGGGTGTGCCTGGTGCTCCTTACCTCAGCCACGATCTCCCCCACCTTTGTCATGACTACTCTTTGCATCCCTGCTCTTTGCCTTGTCATGTCGTTCATACTTGAAGTCCGTAAAGGACTCGACTTGTGTGATGGCTTCATCTATGGTCTTGACCTGTCACAGCTCCAACTCCGTCTTGGCCCAATTCTGCAGTCCGTCCATGAAGTGTAACAACATGTCCTCCTCTATGAGGTTGGGAATTTGAAGCGTTAGAGTTGTGAACTCCTTCACATACGCCCAAATGCTTCCCATTTGCTTCAATTCCCTGAACTTACGCTTAACATCGTACACGACATTGTTAGGGAAAAAGGTTTTCTTGAATTCTTCACGGAATTGCTCCCACGTGTTGATGGTGCACGTCCCCTTCCCAATCTCGGCCTTTTTGTGCCTCTACCATATCATAGCCATCTTGGACAGATATAACACGACAATTTTGATCTTATTTTCGTCGCTCCACACCCGACTACACTTGAAGTAATTCTCCAAGTGCCATAGAAAGTTTTCAAAGTCTTGAGCATCACGGATGCCCTTTAATATGGGTCTCTTGGAGTATCAACCATGTCCTCACGATAATGGTTGAGTGATGTAGATCCTCCAACCTCCACTCCTTCCTTGAGTGTTTTCACTTCGTCCTTCAGCGTCTCGATCGTTCTAAGCGTGTTCATAAGACGAAACTCCAAGGAAGTGATAGCTTCCTTCATCTTGAACTCGGCATGCTAGAGACCATCAAACTCCTTACGGATGTTCTCGATCTCCTCAAGGGTGAAGTTCTCAAGGGTCTTGAACTTTTCGTCGGCTACATTCATGCGCTGACTTAATATCTTCACGACCTACATTGCCACTTCCACCCTAGTGACCCATTCTTCTACAGTGGTGATGTCTATGGCGTCTTCGCCCAATTCATCGTCACTTTCTTCGGTAGTAGAGGGTGGAATGAGATGTTAGCGCATCGCTAGGTGTGGGATTGGGCAACACCTCACTATTACCTTTTTTATGTTTCTTCCTCTTTCGGTTCTTCTTTCCAGCATCAATACGGACGTTGCTGGTGCTAGCATCATTTACATCTTCTTTGGTAGCCATTCCCTTAGTAGCAAACCTCACTTTGATCCCACTAGTCACGGACTTAGACTATTTTCTAAAGTTCTATGCGGCCCTCGAGAACTTACTCACTAATATTTCATGGTCTTGTAAGCACAAGGAAGCCTTTAAGACATGGAACGCTGAGAGAATGCTTGAAAAGGACTTAGAAAAAACAACAGAGAGCTTTAGAAGAATGCTTTGTATTATGCTTGGAAAATGCTTTACAACTTGCTTGGTGCCTTTGTAAATGGGGGGCTATACTACTCCTAAGGACTAAAGTGAAATTAATAATTACTTGACAAGTCCCTAAGATATTTACACTTTGGTCCCCTTTCTATAGAATTCTACAGTGTTTTGGGACCTTCCCGAGCCTTCTTGAGACTTTCAAAAGGTTCCAGAGTCCTCAGCACAACTCTAGAACGTTCTGCCCCTATCCGGATGCGAAATAAGGCTTTAATTGTGGCGGGAAATCACATATGTGTGTGACCCTTGTGCATGAACAACAGATAAGATCTCAGCAAGGGTCAACCTGGACCGCCTTTGCTGAAATAAATCTGATATTACCTAGTCTTACTCTAATGCACCACTCCATTGAAGTGTCTAATCCCTGTTGAATTACATAGTCGTCGTGAAAGAGGCTTATGCTATAATTGTGAAGAGAAACTTTCTCCTTCTCACAAATTTAAGGCGCTACTCTAATTACTGTTGCTTAATTCAGAGTCATCACTAGTGTGGTCAAAACCATTCGAATCTATAAAGTTTTGGCCAAAGAATTGAAACTTTTGGAGGCACAAGATCATTATTCTTTTTCTTATCAAGCTTCATTTGGTTGAGATTTACAAACTACTTTGCATTTTATTGGCATTGTTAATGGTTCTCCAATTCAAATCCTTATGGATGGGGTAGTGCACATAATTTTATACAAGCAATGGCAGCCAATTACTTGCACATGGTGGTTGAATCCATTCCTATTTTTTCTGTGGTAGTTTTTCAGGGGTATGATTTGCATTATGGATATGTATGTTTTATCTCTTCATGGAGAAGACGTGGTTTTGGGTGTCTTGTGGTTAGTAATATTGGGACCAGTTGTCACTGATTATGCAGGCAGCCAATTACTTGCACATGGTGGTTGAATCCATTCCTATTTTTTCTGTGGTAGTTTTTCAGGGGTATGATTTGCATTATGGATATGTATGTTTTATCTCTTCATGGAGAAGACGTGGTTTTGGGTGTCTTGTGGTTAGTAATATTGGGACCAGTTGTCACTGATTATGCAGGCAGCCAATTACTTGCACATGGTGGTTGAATCCATTCCTATTTTTTCTGTGGTAGTTTTTCAGGGGTATGATTTGCATTATGGATATGTATGTTTTATCTCTTCATGGAGAAGACGTGGTTTTGGGTGTCTTGTGGTCAGTAATATTGGGACCAGTTCTCCATGAGTATTTCTCCTTTTCATTGGGTGGGGGACTCTCGAACTGAGCTGCAACGAGTACAATTCCATAGGTTGTGACATTTGGCCACCACGAATGCCAATTCTTCCTTTTATTGCTTAAAGTTAGCTAATACTAGGAATACAACCTCATTGATAAGCCTCTTCTATTAATGCCTCTATTGGAATCATTGCTGATGTTTTTAAAAGCTCCCCAGCTTACTACCTATTGTATTTTAGGATCTTGCTATAGATCTAACACCTGGAGCGAGGCCTATAAATGTCAATCCATATCGCTACCCCTGTTTTTAGAAGCAAATTATGGAGCAACTTGTGAAAGATATGCTCAATAACGGAGTTTATATTGACCAAATACCAACCCTTTCTTATATCTTGTGTATTTTTGTTCAAAAGAAGGATGGTACATGATGTTTTTGTGTGGGTTACTTTGAATGTCATTAATTCATGGGACAAATTGCTTTTCAAAGCTTGACTTATTGTCTAGATACCATCAGATTTGTGTCCAGCCTGATGACATTATGAAAACAACTTTTCGAACTCATGAGGGGCACTATGAGCTCTTGATAATGCCCTTTGGGTTATCCAATGCACCCTCTACTTTCTAGGCTACTATGAATGAGGTATTTCGGCCTTGTCTTTGCCGTTTTGTGTTGCCTATTTATGACGACATTCTTGTCTATAGTACAAACTGGAAGTCCCATTTGGATCATCTCACCATTGTCCGAGAGATGCTTTTCTCTCACCAATTGGTGTCTAAAAGGAGTAAATGTTTAATCGGCCGAACGAGCAGTGATTATTCTAACAAAGGTCTCTTTGTCGATTCAGGTAAAACCATAGCTATCCAACAATGGCCAGTACCTAAGTCGGTGAAAGACGTTTGGGGTTTTTTAGGGTTCTCTCCCCGACCAAATGACATTCTCTTTGATCTTTTTGTCCAAACTTTTTTCTTTGGGACATGAGCTAAAGGTTTTGAATCAATCTCATTCAGACCTCTCAGCTATTCAATAAACACTCACTACACAATCCTCTGACTCAACTGCTTATCCCGGATGACTCTCTTTTATTCCAATGATTGCTATATGAGTTTCACTCAACTGTTGTAGATGGACATGATGGTATAACTCATAGCTAGCATCGATTGGCATCAAATTTCTTTTGGAAACACAAGAGACGAAATATTTGGACTTACTTATCTTCTTGCCAAGTTTCCAAGAAAATGAAAAGCTCTCACTAGCTTCCTTCTGGTCTCTTATAGACCCTCCTCATTCCTCAATTGCTCTTTGAGAACATCGCCATGAATTTTATCACTTGCTTTCCTAGTTTTAAAGGAATATTCACCATTATGACAATTTTGGATAGTTTATTTAAGTATGTTCACTTTATTCCATTGGCACCGACTTTTACCACTATTACTGTCGCATAAGGTTTTTGGTGACTCAAATTATTTGTCTCCATGGATCTCCTTGCAGTATTTTCATTGAGAGGGACCCTCAATTTTGAAATTACTTCCGTCAAGAGATCAATATATTGCAGCGGACCTCTCTTACTATGAGCACCGCCTATCATTCTTAAACATACGGGCAACCTGACTATCTGAGGCTATTTATAAGTGTGTTCAGAAATTTTTTAGGTGTTTTGTTGTTAATGTCGCCAGTGACTGGGTTGGCATGGGCCAACTATTGGTACAACACCTGCTATCAACGTTTGCAGACCTGACCCCTTTTCAGGCTTTGTGTGGCCGTGAACCTCCTTACAATAGCACATTACTTCTTGATAAGTACTTCTAGTTGAAAGTCAAGAGGGAGGGGGTGAATTAAAATCTCCTTCAATTGACCTACCTTGCGCAACTAATCGAGCCTTGTTTCTTATCACTCCACCACAATCATTGAGTTTTTCTGTACACCCATTTGATTTCATTAATAGAATTCTTTTCAGGTTTAGGAACCAAAGTACATACCTAGTTTTTGTCAAATTGATTCAGTTCTTATTTCATATCCTTAATGTAATGTTCATTTGTGAAAACTTTATTTATCTTATTAGGTTCTAACTTAGAGATGAGAGCAACATTTGCTTAATTTCTTCTCGATGCTCTAGTCTTCATTCCTTCACTGATCTCTGATGATGACCTTTCGTTTGGAACTGTTTCATTAATTTGTTTTATAAAGAGTTTCTCAACAATCGATTCTTCTAAGCAGANAAGAGTTTCTTCAACAATCGACTCTTCTAAGCAGTTTATTTCCTTTTGGGTTGATACTATCATTCGATTTTCTTCTTCATTTATATTGGGTCTAATCTCAACATTTTTATTGGATTCATAAAACAAAAATGGATTCTTCAATGTTTAAGGTTCATTTATTAAAGATCTAGAAGATATGCTAGAATTTGAATATTACTTTGTGTATCAAACTTACCAATGTTTTGAACAAAATACTAGCACCAAAATGGATGAAAGTATCCCATGTTGGGTAATCTACAATTCCATAATTCGTATGGATTTTTCTTCAAAATCGGTTTTATAAGACAACGATTCGAGACATGACAAGTTGTACTTATAACCGCTTCTTCCCAAAACTTAGGTGGGAAAGAATGTTCAATAATTATAGTTCTTGCCGTACTTGTAGATTCTATTCTTCCGTTCTACAACCACATTCGACTAGGGAGATTAGAATTTGTGAGAGTACCATTTTTCATTACAGAAAAATTTTCAAACAACTTATTTTGAAATTCTCCTCTGTGATCACTTCTTATTGGTGTAATGTAGTACGCTTTGTCTCGTTGAACTTTGTCACAAAGAACTCAAAGTTTTTTAGAGTTTCATCTTTATGAGCTAAAAATATTACCATAGTAAAATGAGAATAATCATCTAAATTACAAATGCGTACCTTTTTCCTCAAATGTTTGTTGTTCTAGTAGGTCCAAATAAATCTACATGTAGTAGTTGTAGATGTTTATTAGTTGAAACCATACCTTTACCACAAAATGAGTATCTAGTTGCTTACCCTTTTTACATGCATTTCGTTTGCGTAGTCCAACTTAGGTAGTCAAGTGAATAGTTCGTTCTTTGCAAGTTTTTCTATCTGTCGCACACTTGCATGTTCTTATGCCAAATCAAGGGATTATCAGTCATTTAAGCTAGGCATATATGTTCTCCGGTACTTTTTACTGAGTCAAGGATGTAAACATTCTTCTCTCCGCTTCCTTATAACAGTTTGTTTTTAGAGATATCTTCTATTATGCATTGATTTTTTTGAAAACAAACTTCCATGTCCGAGTCTCACAGTTGACGGATGCTTAGAAGATTATAGTTTAGTCCAGCCACTAGATATACAATTATGAGATCACAAGATTCATTGAAAGAGATTGTACTAATACCAATTAATGATCTTCTTGATTTGTTACCAAATCGAATGTTTCCTATTTTATATTCAACAACATATTTAAATAGGTTCTTATCTCGTGTTATTAGATTTGAACATCCACTATCCAAATACCATTTTCCTTTTTTTTTCTGCGGATTTTTTGTAAAATAAAGAAATAATCTTCTCTTAGGCAGGTTCTTTGAGGTTAGAATGATCATGATTTCTCTTTGGTTTCAAACCTAATTACAAGTATCATGATTATGATATATGCTATTAAAACACAAGTGCCTAGACATTTCACAGAATTGCAATTTTAAGGAATGTGTTCTTCTGAGATGGAGTTGCTACTATTAGTTTTAGACCCAGTCCACTTATAGGATAAGTGTGATTGATCATTGCAACTAAATTAGCTTCCATTTGAGGAGTTTTTACATCCAAAACCTTCTTGTGTTTAAATGAGTTATTAGATGAATCAGATTGGTTTTGAAAATTTTCAAGCATGGTTTTTATTTCATGAATCTCTTCATGCAACAGATCATTTTCACCTTCAATGAGTTCTAATTTTATTTCCAAATTTCTTTTCTTAGTTTGAAGGTTTTTAAAATTACTAAAGACTTGATTTATATCAGAGACAGAACAATCTAACAATTTTTTTACTCAATGTAATCGTTACATACCTTAGTGCTCGATTCTCCAATTACCATGAAGCAAATATTTCCAATTTATTTATTCTCATTTTACCTCCTACCCTCCCCAGTTCCCACTTGTTTAATTATATGGTTGTGATGTTGATGATCTTCTTAGTTTTTTTCTAAGATTTGTGTGTAAAGTTAATGATCTCTCTTAATTTAGTCTTATGCTACTAATCATATCTTGCACGTTTTATCCTATGCAGGCATAAGATATACATATGCACACCATCCGCCTATGTTGGATTCCCGTGGGCAAGGTATTGCTTCTGAGTTTGATAGGATTCCAGATTTGATTTATTAGATGGTAGCTATGATGGATTATGTCAAGTATGGAATGGTATTGAAATGTTTGGTATTGATAGATTAAGTTCGGTACAAAACAAGTTCGGTACAAAACTTAATGAGCATTGAGAACATGTAAAGTGTTCGTGAACCCATGCACCCTCCAAAGATTATGTAAGTACTTGTGAACCAACTTATGTACCCTTCCCTAAATTATGTAGAAAGTATTGCAAATATTCTGATAAATTACATAAATTTTATGTGGAAATCGGACTAAAATTTTAAATATTCATCCCCAAATTTTGTTTTGAATGAGATTGATAAATATATCGGTACAAAAAGTCAATTGTAGTCTACTGATGCACATCAATAAATATTCTTTTGTAGAATTATATTATTTATATACATATTTTTAAAATTAATCTGACATTATCCATTATCACTTGACTTTATGTTCAAATAAGGTTGAATGATACATTTGATTGAATGTTATATAAGTCATTATCCAAAACAACATGGATCAACTACCACTTGAAATTCTAATTTTTCTCCTTTATTTTTGAGATCACAAGTATTTTAAATATGTTCACTGGTCTTGAAATTGATAGAAATCTTAGTTATAGTAAATAATTTATAGGTATTCCTAATTTTCACATTTAGGTATTAAGGTTCTAATTAACTTTGCATATATATGACATAGAAGTATTGGTTTTTTTTTTAAATTTGGATTTCTCATCATTTTTCTATATTTAAAGGTCTCATTTCAATAATTTGCAGCTCTTCAGTCTCATAACCTGTTTTTTTAATAATCTCCATAGTTTTAATTCATTTTTATTTACAACCCCCAAAATTAAATGTGTAAATTTCTGATAATTGTGTTCTTTCATGTACCCCTATATAAATGTAAATATGTAATGCAAGTTTTTGAACTAAATAGTGAGGTATAATCGTTGACATTTGTCACACGAAAAGATTATTTGTTGTCCATATTGACTTTTCTTGCTTTTTATTATGCCTAAATAGAGTAGAAAATTTCCATATCATTATACTGACGTGGCTTTATAATCACATTTAAGAAAAATAATTTTGATACTATTTTCATTATTGTGTGATAATAGTTTTTTTTACGCTATGAGTAATTAGTGTAATTTATTTTACGAGCATTAATTTTGAAATAGTTCATCAAGTTGATACCATATGAAAGGCTTTGTGCACGATTATTATTACGTTTTAAACTTTTCTATGTGATATAAAATTTATTCTAATTTTAGGGGTGTAACGACCTGTTTAGTCGTTTTGAGCAGCAGATTTTATTTCTGGAAAAACTGGCTGAGACGACGGAACCCACGACGGACCGTCATGGGCACGACGGACCGTCGAGGGGGTCTCGTTCCAAAAGACTTAGA
>NC_028640.1:8473325-8476523 GCF_001406875.1 Solanum pennellii
TCATAGATGTTCTTGTGGTGATGACTTCCAGATTTTGGGGAATAATAGATGTTGAATTTTAGAAGTTATTGAATTGTCTTTTTATTAATGAGTTTAAGTCTTCCGCATTACTTTCTGTTGATATTATAATGAAATGTTAGGGTTTAGATTGGTTGGTTCGCTCACATATGAGGGTAAGTGTGGGTGCCAGTCGCGGCTTGGTTTTGGGTCGTGACAAGGGGTTACATATTTTTAAAAACAATAGGTTGATTGTTCATATATTTCAAACTGTATATTTTTTTGTTTAATATTTCGTGATACTTTGTAACACCCCGTATCCAAATCTAACTACAAAAATCAACTTCATAGAAAAAAACTGCAAGTGCAATTGACAGACCATAGGCTGAACCACGGTCCGTCCTGCACATCCGTCGATTGAGTCAGAAACCCCCAAAAACTCAGCCCAAAAAAATTTGACTAAGTGTCGAACGACGGACGGACCTACGGTGCGTAGGTCAGACTATGATCCATAGTTTGTGCCCGTCGATCAACACCCCATTTATCCACTCTCTGAAATGAACCACGATTTACCAGCAAAAACCATCGTTCGATCTACGGTCCGTAGGTCTAACCGTAGGTAGAAGTTAACATACAGTTAGGTGGAAATAAGTTGGGTCAACTTCAACTGATCATAACTCTTAGGAAAAAATGAATTAGGTGTCCCATTATATACCAACAGATAGATAATTGAATTAGCTTTCTATAGCCACTGACTTTACTAAAATCAGAGCTCCGAGTAAAGAGTTATGCCAGTTTTAATAAAGACTTGTCGAACAGACCCAACCTACGAACTCAAACGACGGACCGTTGATTGAACGAGGGACCGTCAGTCCAGGTCGTTGTTTGACCGTCATTCCAGGTCGTTGTTTTTTTTTCTCTTTTTATTATTTTAATAAATTTCCACTTTATTATTCAATTAATGTTATAAAAAAAGATGTTACTTCACTTATTTGCCAGATAGTACCCACGTGGTACGAAGTGTTCATATTTTGTCCCAAATGTTGTTTTAACTTTTTTTTAAAAAGTAAAGTCGAGGAATATCAAACACAACATCTTAATCGCAGATAAATATAAGATTTGCATTTAATTATTTCAAAAGCTCATTTGGTTAATTTGATAGAATATGTTATTATTATTGTGATAAATACTCTTTTTTATTTTTATGATCATATTTTTGAATATTGACCAACTATATGACTTATTATATTCTATGGGTTGGACCATTTAAGAGGAAAACATTATGTGCATGTATTTTTTCGATTTAGCGTTCGTATGAGTAATTATTGATTAAGAACGGAGGATTTTGATCTATTTACTAGACTTTTGGTAATCAAATTTTTACTAATGTTGAAGTTATATCGATTTTGTTGCAAAGAGATATGGTGGAAACTGTATATAATGTCATTAATGAAATAATAGAGGCCCGAGATAAATTTATTAGAAATATAAATCTCAATTACATATTATGCATACTATAACAAAAAGATCCTAAAATATGTACCAAATAAATGACTTATTCTTTTATAAAGCACCTAAAATCGAAGTTTAACAACAATACGATAAGATTGTTTTGAGAATGTAATTATTTGTGAATAAGTCCATAGGTCTACATATGAGTATATTTTATTGTATTTATATAAAATATAGCACTATTTGTGTTAACTTTTGATGATATGATATTTAAAAATTCATCACTCTATTTGAATAGTAAATACAATTAATATCTTTTAGTTTTCAAATATTATTTATGATAAACATTATAATAAATTAAAAAAATAAGAAAAAAAAAACACAATTCAATAATAACATTAAATATGTTTGTGACGAGTCATGTATAATTTGAAGGAACAAAATTACAAATTCTAACTCAAGAGAAAATTATAAAGATTTGGAATAAAATATCTAAAGACATAAAAATATTAAAATATGTTCTCTAACTGAATTCTTCATCTTCAATAATTAACTGAAAAATAAACAATCCGTCAAAAATAAAATAGGAGAAGGAAAGACTCTTACAATTAAAAATGATGAGTTTTATAATCTAAAAGCCTATATGTGAAAAATGAGAAAAAAAATATTACGTCAAAAATTAAATAGGAGAAGGAAAGACTCTTAGAATTGATAATGATGAGTTATATAATCTAAAAGCCTATATGTGAAAAATGAGAACAAAAATATTTTTTATTTTTTTATTTTTTTTATTTTTTTTAATTTTTTTTAATTTTTTTGTGTGTGTGTGTGTGCGTGCGCGTGCGCGTGCGCGTGTGCGTGTGCGTGTGTGTGCGCGCGCGTGCCTGACATTTTGCTTGTGGAATCTTATAAACTTTCTTATATTCTTTGCTTACTAAGAAGCTTCCCGTATTTCAAATATCTTTGAGATGCAGGTTTGTAGTGCTTTGACACTTTTTAATTTTATTTAGTGATTATTTGCTGTACTTCTTTTATCTTCAATAATCTGATAGTTGTTGTCTTTCTTAGGTTATTGATGAAGATGATAGTGATACTGATGAAGATAAGGAATCTTTTCAACGCGAAACTTTGATAGACCTTACATTTAATCACCTTGTGAAATTTCAGCTTGAAAGCTTTATAGGAGGTACATCCGAAATGCTGTTTATCAAGCATTTGTTAGCCAACTCTCCAGTGTTAGAGATATTGGTAATCAATCGACAGTTTCTAGATGAGGAGACTCTCGACACAAGAGAAGAAATATTCACCGAGATCTCAAATTTTTCGCGTGCATCACCTTAAGCAGAAATCGTCTACAAAAATTTTAGCTGATCTTGATCTTTGGCTTAGAAGAATCAAATTGACATGCGAGAAAAAGACATTTACGTGGTATAATAACTCTCTGTTTTACCTTGCTATAACGTCTATTTCGAAAAGTGAACATTGCTTGGATGGATGTTTTGATTATGTTCTCATTACATTTAAGGATTTCTACATTTACTGTCTGTTCATGAATGAGTTATATATCCAGGAGTGCTTTGTTTTTTTCAGTTTTTTGGAGGGACTGAGAAACTGAATCAATCTCAAAATTTACTTAATCAAACAACAAATGATTTGTTGATACACCCTTTTATAGGAAAAACATTATCTGCACCGTGTGTTTTATATCAAATCAATAAATATAGTAGAATGAGGGAAGGTTTTACACAC
>NC_028640.1:8477219-8479366 GCF_001406875.1 Solanum pennellii
TTTCACATGATATACATTTCAATAAGATAAAATGTTTGACATTAATTAGTAAAAGATGAAATTCTCCTTCTCATTAAGTAAAATGCAATTAATTAATTTAAACTTATAAATAAGAAAACTTATTAGAAGGAAATAACTAAAGATTTAAAGTTCAATGATTGATATTTAAATTATGCAATTATATAAATAACAGTTAATATTTAATTAAATAAGTCAGTTTTTAATTTAGTGGAGAGCCAAAATGACAATTTTAATATTTTTACAATTAAAAGTTCTTTATAATATATTTTACATTTTTTTGTTAAAAATTTAATAGGACCAATATTTGGTCGAATGACAAAAAATCTTCTAACTTCTTAAGCATTTTGATGTATCATTTTTTTGACTTTGGGATTTTAATCTCACGATAATTTTAATAAAAATTGTCTAAAAAATATAGATTTTATCCACAAGTACATGTAAGAATAATTCTTTACGGATATTTAAATTTAAGATGCAAAAACGTAATTATTAATAATTTAAAATTCGAATAATATTGGCATTAATTGTTTTACTTGTCTTGTACACTATTTTTATGATTGTATTGTCCTATTTTCTAAAGCAAAAAAAAATACACATTCAATCAACGGAAAATGGCCTAAAATGCCCTTAAAGTATTAAAAATGGTACAAAATTACTCTCCATCCACCTATTGGCTCCAAAATATCCTTCCCACCCACCTATTGGCTCCAAAATACCCTTGTCATCCACCTTTGAGTTCAAAATTCACCACTTATTTAACGGTTTTAAATTTAAACTATTTAAATATTTTTTTAAATACATGGCGCTCAACTATTTGTTATAATTAACTTATTAGTATAATTTATAAAATATATCCACTACCCACCCGTTACTAATTAAACCCCTCCAAATTAATAAACCCGTCATATTACTAATGCAACAACAAGAAAGATACTGCCAATGAGTGTACTTAAAAATTTGAAGCGAAAATATCTATAGAAGTAAATTATCATACATTCAAGTGTCTAAATAAAAATTATCGATAAACTTAAAACTCTGACTATGTTCATCTTAATTATTCTTTCATATCAATTATGTGATGTTACTTCATAGATAACTTTTTTTACAAAATAATATATTAATGGTTTTAAAAATATCATAAATATTTATAAAATTATATTTAAAAACGTGCATGAATTAATTCGGGATGTACTACTTTACTTTTAATTATAAATTTATAATTAAAACTTGAAAGAGAATCCTATTGAAAGTGTCCTCTTAAATAAGCGGCTCAACCTAAATTTAATTGGGGTTTTGATTCTGACTCGAATAATTTTGGATGTCATATTTAGGAATCTATAATTTCGTCGTGTTTTAGTAGTGTTTATGACAAATTTGATATTATAATTGGTGTATTAATTGGGTGGTGTTTAGATAGTAATGATTGGATAGTGGGTTGGTTTATAAATTATATAAATAAATTAAATTATAACCAATAGTTGAGAGCGAAATATTTTAAAAAATATTGGGATAATACCCAATTACCCCCCTAGCCTATACCCAAAATCCCTACGACATACCTTATCTTTGATGAGGTCCTATTACCCCCTCCAACTTTTTTTTTAAGTAATATATTACCCCTTGCGTGCCTACGTGGCAAAAATCGTGATTTCACCCATGTAGGGCGCGTGAGTGCGGAGTGAGTGCAGAGTGAGTGCAGCTTTTGGCTAACAATGGCCAATAAAAATGAGCCACGTGTCAAAGCAATTCGAAAAAAAATTCAAAAATAAATTTTATTGTTTCTCTCAAAGCATCTTCTTCCTCTTTTCAAAAAATAACCCCATGTTTATGGTTCTTCATTTTTGAAGAAGCTCCATCCATTATCATTCAAGCTCCTTGATTTGAAAAGGTAAAGTAAAATTTAATATATTCTTTACATCTTTTTATGTCGATTATTAATTCTTATTTTATGTCGATTATTAATTCTGAACTTGATAATTATATTAAACCAAATGATAAAATAATAAAAGATCAATATTAACAATTTGAAACAAAACTCATTATCTTTATTCATATAGATTTATTAATTATGGGGTATAGGGAGTGGGGTGGGACGTGAGAGAGGAGGAGTATATTTCATTAAAGTC
>NC_028640.1:8480508-8521891 GCF_001406875.1 Solanum pennellii
TTTAAGTAATATATTACCCCTTGCGTGCCTACGTGGCAAAAATCGTGATTTCACCCATGTAGGGCGCGTGAGTGCGGAGTGAGTGCAGAGTGAGTGCAGCTTTTGGCTAACAATGGCCAATAAAAATGAGCCACGTGTCAAAGCAATTTGAAAAAAAATTCAAAAATAAATTTTATTGTTTCTCTCAAAGCATCTTCTTCCTCTTTTCAAAAAATAACCCCATGTTTATGGTTCTTCATTTTTGAAGAAGCTCCATCCATTATCATTCAAGCTCCTTGATTTGAAAAGGTAAAGTAAAATTTAATATATTCTTTACATCTTTTTATGTCGATTATTAATTCTTATTTTATGTCGATTATTAATTCTGAACTTGATAATTATATTAAACCAAATGATAAAATAATAAAAGATCAATATTAACAATTTGAAACAAAACTCATTATCTTTATTCATATAGATTTATTAATTATGGGGTATAGGGAGTGGGGTGGGACGTGAGAGAGGAGGAGTATATATCATTAAAGTCACTTTATCGAAAACTGAAAAAGTGGATCCTGGCGCGTGTTCAACAAACAAATCGACCTTGCAGATTATTTTTGCCACGTAGGCACGCAAGGGGTAATATATTACTTAAAACAAAAGTTGGAGGGGGTAATAGGACCTCATCAAAGATAAGGTGTGTCGTAGGGATTTTGGGTATAGGCTAGGGGGGTAATTGGGTATTATCTCAAAAATATTTAAACAGTTTAAGTTTAAAACAAAATAAGTGGTCAATTTTGAACCCAAAGGTGGATGACAAGAGTGTTTTTGAGCTAATAGGTGGATGAGAAGGGCATTTTGGAGCCAATAGGTGGATGGAGGGTAATTTTGTACCATTTTCAATACTTCAAGGGTATTTTAGACCCTTTTCCGTTCAATCAAATATATTCTTAAACGAAATTAAAAATATAAATAAAAAGTATCATATATAGGAGCAAGTTTAGCATAAGGCTACAAACGAAAAATAGAATAATTCTAGGACAATCATTTTTTTTATAATGCAATTGAAACAAAGTTACAGTAATAAACATTCAACTTTGACAAAAAAAAATTAAAATCTTTGAAGACAAGTTAATGGAAATGATATTCCACTACACAAATGGAGTGGCCTTATCATAGTTATGATCTCGACAAATAAGTAAACAAAAAAACAAATACATCAAGCTTTAATATTTTAGTAATTGGAGTGTTATCCATCCCGTAATCATATTATGCATTGTAATCTTGACACAAATCCTCTTGTCTTGAAATTTTCTTAACTTTATTAAAGTTTCTCTAGTCTTCCACATACAAAAATTATATCTCATATAAATCTTTCTATGAAAATACTATTGAAAGATTTGTACTTATATAGCATATATATATGAGGATTCACTTACAAAGTTGAAAGGTCGAGTGTTACAAAAATTAAAGACAAATATTTATTAAGAATATAAATTAGTTTGGACGATGAAACACATACATATATCTATTTAAAGGGCTAACTGTTATTTTTATTTTTATTTTTCTATTTAATATACTCACATGTATACCGACAAAAAATATTACAGAAAATCTACTATTTACTATTTAATTAATTAAATATTTTAATAACATTTGAATTTAGCATAAGGGTAAAATGATAATTCAACTTTTCTACCTTGAAATTTTCTTCACTTGATTAAAGCTTCTCTAGTCTTCCACACACAAAAATTATATTACATATAAATCTTTCTATGAAAATACTAATTGAAAAACTTGTATATATAGGAAAAAATATAGCTTTGGAATATGAAGATTCGCTTATGAATACAACAAAGTAAAGAAAAATATTTTTTAAAAACATAACTTAATTTGGAAGATAATACACATATATCTATCTATTTAAAGGAATAACTTTTTTTTTAGTTTTTTCTATTTAATTTACTCACATGTATACCAACTAAAAATATTATAGAAATTCTACTAATTTACTGTTCAATTAATTACATGTTTAATAACATCTGAATTTAGCATAAGGGTAAAATGATAATTCAACTTTTTACTTTGGAGATCTCCACTTATAATAATATATGATATATGATATGTTCAATAAACCAATCAATTGTGCCTCAATCCGAACCTAGTTGAATGTACCTGATATATGATCTATATATAAGATCTAATGAGTGATAAATATTGATTTTGTGTTACCTGATATATGATCTATATTGTTCACTCAATCAATCAACTATGCCTCAATTTGAACCTAGTTATATTTGCTGATAATGTTTTAGGATTATTCTGTCTACTTTGCAGAATTATGATGATTTTTGCTGATTTTCGATTAATTTAGATCTTTGAGGTTCGATACATGTTAGTTCTTAATAATAAATTACTTCTTTTATATTATTAATTTTGAGTATGATGTTCTTTTCCTCTTCTTTCGTATTGGATTTGATATTTTTGCATATTTGGTTGCAGGGTTCTACTAAAGGAGTGTAATCCTGTGTTTGAGTTGCGTTCTACGACTTGGTTGTGCTTGATTGATATCGTCTCGAGATGGAAAGAAAAGTTTTAGCTTTAGCTGATTCTAGAATCATGCCAGCTTCCATGAACGAAGAGGACTCAATCTGGTTTCTTATTTACTATTGAAAATTTGTCTAACTGTGTAAAAGACTTGCTTTGTTTTTTTAGTACTAGTTTCTCATAACGTACGTTGCATGTTTGTTCCTTGCTATTATTATAATTTTTTATTTATTTAAAAGTGAGTTAGAAGATAGAAAATATTGAAATTAACAATATTATTATTACTATTTATTTTTTGTTCATAAAATAAAATAGTGCATTTGTTATCAAATTGGAACTAATTAAGAGGATATATGAGTATGTCGATGAATTTCTGATTGCAAAATAATAATAATAAATGTATAACTGGAAAGGTTGGATCTACTAGATGTCTTGATTTTGAGCACCAATTTAAGCGGAGAACTTTTTGATATAAAATTTTACTCCCTCAATAAGTATACTCAACACGAATTTTGATTAGTGGGATTAATAGGAATCAAAGACCAGATTATTAAATAACAATCGCACTTCAATTCTAGAAAAATTGAAATCTATTATATTATATTATTGTGGTTGTTATAGATGTTGGACTCAAGTAGTAAACTTGACATTGAATAAAGCCTAGACCCAAAAAGTCAACCAACATTGGTCCCACAAGACAGTGTCATGTATGTCGAAAAGGGATAAAAAACTATTAATAAAATAAGTTCCGGGGTAATAGGACCTTATTATAGTATAAGTGTTTCTCTGAGATTTCGGACATAGATTGAGGGGTACTTGTGCATTATTCCACAAAAAATCAAACACGAAATTGTGCAAGAGTCCAAATTGAAGTGAATTTGGCTGCAAACCTACCCAACGAGTAAAGATTAATGAAGAAGGTGATATTACAGGAGAAATAAAATCCAAGCTGAATAAAGTTCAATATGATTACATGCTCAAACTTGACTTTTGGGGATGATATGATCATACCGTGCAAGACGGAGGTTGGAACAATGAAAATGATTAGTGAGGTGCCTAACTACTAGAAAACATGTCTGTTGCAGCACAAGAATAATTATTGTCATAGACTCAAAGAGTGTTGCAATTGAGTTATGGCAACGAAAACTAGCGTGTTGCATATAAGGCTGTTCTGATATATCAGTAGTATCGGTTTACTAGCAACAATTGAAAGTCGTTGCCACAGACCATCTGTAGCAACATTTATTCTTTAGTGTAGGACAAAACTTTTCTGCAGCTATTGCAACAGTTGCCGAACTGTTGCAAAAGAGTTTATAGCGACGGTGATAAACCGTTGCCACACACTGTCCAGAACAACAATTATTTATTAGCTTAGGACGACACTTTTTTGCGGTTGTTGCAACAGTTGTGAACCATTGCAAAAGGTTTTATAGCAACAACTGTGAACTTTTGCAACACACTATCTATAGCAACAATTATTTTTTATTCTAGGACGACACTTTTCTACAGTTTCTGCACAAGTTGCAAATCGTTGCAAACGACCTATTACAACGGTTCTTCTTAACTATTGCAATGATGTTATTAATGTTTTATTTTTAAAATATACTATTTGATTAAAAATGGTGTGAAGATGACTAAGTTTCAGAAAATCAATTAGTCTTATTATTATAGAAAAATCGACTTTCCAAATTACGGACTCGCCACTTTATTTATGATAAAATCAAGAAAAAATTTCAAAAGATTTAAAAACAGATTAAATCAATTGAAAATGGTTCGAAGTTCAATATACATCCCGAGAAGGTGTTAGGCCCTCGGGATGCCCGCTAACTTGCATTTGACCGGCGATTTGACTAAAATGACCTTTTAAATTTTAACTGAGTAAAGAATTTGTTTTGATGTATTTTATTCTATTTTTTATTCCTTAGTATTTCTAAAGGAAAACATTTAAAAGAAATTAACTTAAGGAAAACTAAATGGTGATAAAAGTAAATAAAACAAAATAAGTAAATAAAATAGTAAAATTTAAAATGATGAAAAAAAATGGCTGCCCTTTAGGAGATTATTAAAATTCTACCAAAATATTAATTAATTCAAACAAATAAATAAATAGAGAAAAATATTTGAACTTGGGCTTGATTGCCCAAATTCATTCACTTGGGATTTGGCCCACCTGTCCTAAACTAATTTCAAAATGTGGGCTTTGGCCCTTTTTTAACAATTTAGTATCCTGCGGAAAACATTTATGGCCTTTTGGGCCTATCAAAATTGTTGCCCCATTTCCTGAAAAAGAAGTTAAAGTATACAAATGATGTATACTGTATATATTCAATTCGTATTGGACTTTTTGAACCCTGCACTTGTTCGAATACATGTTTCTCGCTATTCACCCTGTATTTCCCATATTAATTTGGCGTATTTGTACCTGTACCATTTCTAAACCTGCTTAACAATTGTATATTGTCGCCCAAAAGATGTATACAAATGTATATGGGCTGTATCCTATGCATGTATTCATTGCCTATTCCCGTATTTTATCTGAAATTGGCGTCCCTGTACGTTAACCTGCAATTCGCAATTTTTTACACATATTTAAGGTATAGCGTCTATGTATAACAGTGTATACAGGATGTATATCAGCCTATTTATTCAACTTTCGAAAGTTGAAAACACCTTTTCAGCAGTGTATCTGGACTGCTACAAACCCAGATTTTGAATTTGGATCCACCTGTGTATTTTAGACTTGTATATCATGGTATAACATGTGTATATAGCTGGTATACAGATTTCTTCAACACCAGCAAACTGTAATTTTCCAGCAGCCTCTGTTGGTTTTTCCGACCTGTACATCCTTTCAGGAGGTTGATTGACTCGGTAAGGGTGTTTTGAGCCTTCATGGCTCAACGAGGAATGCAAATAGAGGAATTCATGATGAACTCGGGCTGATTTCACATGCAACAAACGGGAAGAAGAAACTTTAGAACAAAATTATCGAGGAAATAACACAAAAAATAGAAACTAAAAGGGAGATCATTACTATTCTCGCAAACTACAAATACATAAAATCAAGCTAAAATAAATTGCATGATAGTTACCATAGCTCAATATCATAAAGACTAATAAAAACGTAACTCAAGACACTCTTTGCACATACACAAGAGCACCATAATCTTAAGGAATAAGAGTTGAGACAAAACCAAACAACTAAGCTAGAAGGCCACTTCTTGAATAACTTAGAAAGTGTAGGCAAAGAAGTGATTATACTTACTCAAAAAAACACATGATATTCAAGCAAACCAACATTTAAGGAGGCAATAAAGTAGGGACTTTACACTGCTGCTTGTCAAGGATACTACCTACTAATTGGAAGGAAAATTTAAGCAAAACTATGCTTATGGCAGCCACTGTTAATGGAAGTTCAAGAATGGAAACAAACGGGTGCACTGCCCCTTTAGGAATTCTCTCCGATTTTTAACAAGGAAGGAGACCCATGGATCGACATAAGCAACCATGGGATGCAATACATAAAAACAGAAGATACACATTTTAACTATAACGGAGTAGAACCAACCTTTAAGATCACAAACTTTCGAAGAGAAAAAAAAACACAACGATTATAGGCAAAAATTCAGAGAAAATTGAAGCCTCATATGCATTTCGAGCCATATTCTTAAATCCATCACTATGAACGGGAGGAAAACATGCTTGAAAGATTTCAAAATCAATCCAACAATAACAGACCGTATTTGAATCATATAAACAAAACCGACAAACCTCTCTTCTTAGCCAAAGATCAAAATTGTGATCCAAATAAATCTCGAGAATAGCCAAACCCACTTCACATACAAGTCTGATAAGATTCAGATTTAGAGCAAATATCACAGAAATACAAGATACCAGGTTAATCAGTTTTGAAGAGTTCTATGAAGAAAACATTTCAGTCAAACATGGAAAAATTTAATTGATTCTTCTCGTGATGCATAAATTCCAGTGAGGTATGATTTTCCCGCGATGTATGATTTTCAACGAGGGATGGATTCTTCTCGTGATGCATAAATTCCAGCGAGGTATGATTTTCCCGCAATGCATGATTTTCCGCGATACATGATTTTTCGCGATGCAAACTCTGGTGATCTCTGCAACGATCTAGCTAGCTCAATAATTATCCAACTGTAACGAGGTGAATGCTCGATAATATTTCATCTATAACGAGGCAGATAGCTCGATAATATTCCATCTGTAACGAGGTGGATGACTCGATAATAGTCCAACAGTAACGAGATGGATGCTCGATAATATTTAATCTATAACGAGGTTAATATCTCGATAATATTCCATCCGTAACGAGGTGGATGGCTCGATAATAGTCCAATTGTAACGAGGTGGATGACTCGATAATAGTCCAACTGTAACGAGGTGGATGACTCGATAATATTCCAACTGTAACGAGGTGGATGGCTCGATAATATTCCAACTGTAACGAGGTGGATGACTCGATAATGTTCGAACTGTAACGAGGTGGATGTCTGGATAATATTCCATCTGTAACGAGGTGGGTGGCTTGATAATAGTCCATCTGTAACGAGGTGGATGACTCGATAATAGTCCAACTGTAAAGAGGTGGATGACTCGATAATATTCCAACTGTAACAAGGTGGATGGCTCGATAATATTCCAACTTTAATGAGGTGGATGGCTCGATAATATTCCAACTGTAACGAGGTGGATGGCTCGATAATAGTCCAACTGTAACGAGTTGGATGGCTCGATAATATTCCAACTGTAACGAGGTGGATGGCTCGATAATATTCCAACTGTAACGAGGTGGATGACTCGATAATATTCCAACTGTAACGAGGTGGATGACTCGATAATATTTCAACTGTAACGAGGTGGATGACTCGATAATATTCCACCTGTAGCGAGGTGGATGACTCGATAATATTCCTTCAAGATAAAAAGAAACTTGTTTATAAATCACTTGAGGCAATATAAAGAACTAGAGATAAAATGAGATTGAAGATTTTCTAGGTTTCGTTGATGAGTCCACGATGGGTGCAAGTGATGCCCTTTTGTCATTCTTGACAGCTTTATATAGCCATTTTTGTGACTTTAATGTTCTTGCATCCAAAGAAAAACTCTTAGTTTGAAGGAATGATCTGTGTTGGTCTTGTCTCCATGCTCCTTCTTGCAGTTGGCTTACACGCTCGTTCGTCCTTTATATGACATATTTTATGGAACTTTTGAGGACCCTCCTCAAAATTTTGTCCCGGTCTACAATATATAAGAACTCTCATAACTTGCTCTGTTAACATTGAGGTTGCTCATTCTGGAATTTTGAGGCTCCTCCTCAAAAATTTTCCCAGTTTACTTCAATAAGTAACAAATGACATTTGTGGAATTTTTGAGATCATCTCAAAAATTCTGTCCCAGTTGCAAACTAGATTATCATAATTTTTGAGATCCATCCAAGGCTAACTCCGTAGAATTTTGGTCTTCTGTTCTGACTTGTTAAAGAAGTCCAACTTCAAATGAATTTTTGAGATCCTCTCAAAAATTCTATCCCAGTTTCCACTATGAAGAGAAATGGAAATCTTACTAGGTATATGACCGAGCCGTTGTGGCGCCTACATATCCTATTGGGGCAGGAATCAGGTCAAACGTAATTCCCCTCTAAAGGATTAACAAAAATGAAAGTTTTGATAAAGAAACGACCGAGGCCGACATAGGCCGCCTACGTATCTCATTCTTGAGAAATCAGGTCGAACGTATTTCAAACAAGAAATGTGTGATAAAATGGGGGGAAAAGGGGTTAAATACATTTCAAAAGAAAGGTAACAAAACTTCATATGCAAAATTTGGCTAATGTTGGGCATTCTTCTTCTCGACCTTTGATGATGAATATCTTCAAATGACTCAGTTCAGAAATGTCTTGTACTCACTCTTGAGCATCCAATATGTCATCCATTCAGGTGGTTTCCTCAATATTGATCAAGTTGTTGTTGATCATGTTTTGTATCTTGTGCTTCAGAGTTGAACAATTATCTGTGTCATGTCCAACGGCTCCTGAATGATAAGCACATCTGTGGTCAGCTTTGTAAAATTTTCCCAAAGGTTTGGCTGGTCTTCCTTCTATAGGATAGAGCATACCTTTGCTTTCATCCTTTCATAAAGTTGAGTTTTAGATTCCCTTAATGGTGTAAATACTTTAGGAGCCTTCCTAAATTTTGGGCGAGAAAATTTTTCTGATTGACATTATGGTTTTGATATTCCCTTTGAGAAGCTGGCCTCATACGGGTAGCCGTGACCATACTTACCTCCTCCACTTTTCCTTTTGATTTATCCATATCACTAATTCTGGTAGATTTTCCATTAGATTGCAATGTGGTAAGTTTGGTGAGCTTTCCAGTCTTGAAACCATCTTCCAAAGCTTCTCCCACTTTGACAATCTCGACAAATTTTTGTCCCATCATACACAACATTTTTTCATAGTACTCGGGCTCTTGAGTTCGAATAAACATTTCAGTGATCTCACGTTCGGACATTGGAGGTTGAACTCTTGCGGCCTCTTTTCTCCAACGAAGAGCGTACTCTCGATAATTTTCTGTAGACTTCTGTTTGATCTTCTCCAAGTAGTAGCGATCTGGGGCATCTTCTATGTTATGTCCAAATATTTCCGTGAAATCCTTTGCGAGTGCATTCCAACTTTTCCATTGTTTCTGCTCTTGTGATGTAAGCCACTCAGAGCTTCTCCACTTAGACTTCGAATGAAGAGACACATCAATAATGCTTCATTTTTGCCAACTCCCACTAGTTGATCACAATAAACTTTCAGATGAGCTAAAGGATTTCCTGTTCCATTAAAAGTGACAAACTTTGGCACTTTGAACCCTTCCGGGTGGTCGAGATTCGGATGGATTCATAAATCCTTATAGCTCAATCCATCGACTTCGAAAATATAGTGCAACTCCTTCATGGCTTTCCTGATCTCTTCTTTCATATTCAGCTTGACTACCTCTTCTTTTGACCTCCACTCTCTCTCCTGTTCCTTATAGTGATCAAGCTCGGAACAGTCGGCATAAGGTTCATTTGAAGTTGGGATTTGGAATGTAGGCTTTGGAGGTATGGGTGGAACAATGGATGGATTTTGGGTATTTTGAGTGGCTTGATAATTTTGGGGCAAAGTTTAAGGATCGGTATTTTGGTTTTGAAGATGGGGGAAGGTTTGATCATTGTTCGTATTTTGGTTTTGAGGGAGATGGAGGATTTGAAGGTTAGTATTTTGAGGATGATGTGGTGCTTGACACGATGTGGTGGCGTGACGGGGATTGGGGGTAGTTAAGTCAATGGTTGGAGGATTTTGAGCGGGGTTAGAGAGAAGGTTCTGAACCTGTTTCATGCTTGAAAGTGGAGTGGAGGTCTTCCATCTCTTGGAGGGTTGAAGGATGAAATTGGATTATACAAATCTTGCATTCTTTGCATTTCTACCCTCATTTCGGCAATCTATTGCATCAACTGCATAATCAATTCATTTTTATCAGCGGCGGCGGGTTGAGCCACGACAACATCATGCATGTCAATATCATCATTGTTATCCCCCATTGTTGTCTTTTCTTTTTGCAAATTTGATTTGGTAAGGAATCTTTAGGGGCCTTAGACCTTGTGAAATACGGATGATCAACCAACTTATCAAACACAGATTAGTTTTAAATACCTGACAAATGAAAAACTCAAAAGACCAATAAGTTAGTGCCTGGAGGTGGTAATACAAAATATCACATATAGGTGTAAACACATAAGAGTTGCTTTATTCAGAGATAAACTGGCTCACAAATATAGAGAAACCAATATAGAGAAATGGTTAAATAGACAGGAATTTGTCTACTTGACTTTGGGATTAGTGAATAAAAAATATCGACTTGAGTCGAGACAAAGTTGACGGTATCTTTCATTGCCGTACTTTGATTTTTAATTGAGATGTAACTCTAATTTCCTTGTAAGAGTTGGAAAAGATAAAATTTTTCAAAATAGGGGCCGAATCTAGAAAGGCTGCCTGCGTATCTCACAAAAAGGAATTCAGGTCCTACGTAGTTGGACCCACTTAAAATTCTTTTGGTTTGAAATGATTAATCTTTTTCTGATATGAGAATAGTACTAAAGAAAAATGAAGTTCAATTTTTTTTTTGGGAAACTAAAGATCCGAAGAGTATTTGGACGCACTTTTGATAATGACTTGATATTTGTGCCTAGAGCTTTAAAACAATTTTGAAGAAGTGTGAGCTAGAGTATCTCCAGATAAAACAACATATTCACATAAGCAGTTATATGACATAAACAAATATTGCGCGTTCTAAACAGATATGTGACCCTTTTGTGCCAAGGGTAAACCTAGCGATTTGAGGGATGTATGCGTCATATGAAATATTTCATTGCCCCAAAACTCAAATTTATACAAATTTCATGAATAAAACTTAACGGGGATACATAATAGGAAAATGTATACAAAATAATCAGTCTCACACAGGGGTACGACCCTAAACTATGCCTCCACGAAAGATCCTTCTTCTTTTCTTGACTCTTTGCAATCTTTGGGTGCCAACGTCTTTGGATGAACCAGTAGCTTTTAAAGCTCCTATATAAACTATAATCTAATCTTTACCCTATGAGACAATGATTTTCTCAAACAACGTATACATCCTTCAAATTTAAACACATAAGTATGAACATCCATTTAGGCCGTGGGCCGTTTTGGACTCAAGGTGGTCTTCTAATGGGCCCAACACGCCTTGGGTATTGGGTCATCTTAGTTCAAATGCGCTATTTTTGGGATTGAGTTTCGCTCTATCTTAGTTGACTATGATAGTTTTCAAGTAGACGGTTACCTGAGTCGGACAAACATCGGGGTGAAGCTACCAAACAACGTAGGATGACCGCATTCCAACTATTTGTTTGATACTTCCAAATGGATTCTTGGGTATTTCTTAAGAAAGCCGTGGAAAGCCACGTAACTTTCATTTTCCTAATGCATACTATTTGCCGTTTGGCGGAAGAATGTCATGGAAATGCAACAGTTTATGAAAAATTAAACACATTCAGCACAAATAATATTTTAACAATCAAAACAAATAATCAAACAATCAAATCTTATGGTTAGAACTTAATTAATCCCCAGCGGAGTCACCATTTCTGTTTTATTTTAAAAATATACTATTTGCTTAAAAATGGTGTGAAGATGACTAAGTTTTAGAAAATGAATTAGTCTTATTATTTAAGAAAAATCGACTTTTCAAATTACGGAGTCGCCAGTTTATTTTTGATAAAATCAAGAAAAAATTTCAAAAGATTTAAAAACAGATAAAATCAACTGAAAATGGTTCGAAATTCAATATACATCCCGAGAAGGTGTTAGGCCCTCGGGATGCCCGCTAACTTGCGGTTGACCGGCGATTTGACTAAAATGACCTTTTAAATTTTAACTAAGTAAAGAGTTGGTTTTAATGTATTTTATTCTATTTTTTATTCCTTAGTATTTCTAAAGGAAAACATTTAAAAGAGATTAACTTAAGGAAAACTAAATGGTGATAAAAGTAAATAAAACAAAATAAGTAAATAAAATAGTAAAATTTAAAATGATGAAAAAAAATGGCTGCCCTTTATGAGATAATTAAAATTCTACCAAAATATTAATTAATTCAAACAAATAAATAAAGAGAGAAAAATATTTGAACTTGAGCTTGATTGCCCAAATTCATTCACTTGGGATTTGGCCCACCTGTGCTAAACTGATTTCAAAATGTGGGCTTGGGCCCTTTTTTAACAATTTAGAATCATGCGGAAAACATTTATGGCCTTTTGGGCCTATCAAAATTGTTGCTGAAAAGGGCCCTGACCCATTTCATGAAAAAGAAGTTAAAGTATACAAATGATGTATACTGTATATATCCAATTCGTATTGGACTTTTTGAACCCTGCACTTTTTCGAATATGCATTTCTCGCGATTCACCCTCCATTTCCCATATTAATTTGGCGTATTTGTACATGTACCATTTCTAAACCTGCTTAACAATTGTATATCGTTGCCCAAAAGATGTATACCAATGTATACGGGTTGTATCCTATGCATGTATTCATTGCCTATTCCCGTATTTTATCTTAAATTGGCGTCCTTGTACGTTAACCTGCAATTCGCAATTTTTTACACATATTTAAGGTATAGCGTCTATGTATATCAGTGTATACAGGCTGTATATCAGCCTGTTTTTTCAACTTTCGAAAGTTGAAAACTCCTTTTCAGCAGTGTATCTGGACTGCTACAAACCCATATTTTGAATTAGGATTCACCTGTGCATTTTAGACCTGTATATCATGGTATAATATGTGTATATAACTGGTATACCGATTTCTTCAACACCTCCAAACTGTAATTTTCCAGCAGCCTCTGCTGATTTTTCCGACCTGTACAATCTGTCAGGAGGTTGACTGACTCGGTAAGGGTGTTTTGAGCCTTCATAGCTCAACGAGGAATGCAAATAGAGGAGTTCATGATGAACTCGGGTTGATTTCACATGCAACAAACGAGAAGAAGAAACTTTAGAACAAAATTATCGAGGAAATAACACAAAAAATAGAAACTAAAAGGGAGATCATTACTATTCTCGCAAACTACAAATACATAAAATTAAGCTAAAATAAATTGCATGATAGTTACCATAGCTCAATTCATAAAGACTAAAAAAACATAACTCAAGACACTCTTTGCACATACACAAGAGCATCATAATCTTAAGGAATAAGAGTTGAGACAAAACCAAACAACTAAGCTAGAAGGCCACTTGTTGAACAACTTAGAAAGTGTAGGCAAAGAAGTGATTATACTTACTCAAAAAAACACATGATATTCAAGCAAACTAACATTTAAGGAGGCAATAAAGTAAGGACATTACACTGCTGCTTGTCAAGGATACTACCTACTAATTGGAAGGAAAATTTAAGCAAAACTATGCTTATGGCAGCCACTGTTAATGGAAGTTCAAGAATGGAAACAAACGGGTGAACTGCCCCTTTAGGAATTCTCTCCGATTTCTAACAAGGAAGGAGACCCATGGATCGACATAAGCAGCCATGGGATGCAATACATAAAAACAGAAGATACACCTTTTAACCATAACGGAGTGGAACCAACCTTTAAGATCACAAACATTCGAAGAGAAAAAAACACACAACGATTATAGGCAAAAATTCATGGAAAATTGAAGCCTCATATGCATTTCGAACCATATTCTTAAATCCATCACTATGAACGGGAGGAAAACATGCTTGAAAGATTTCAAAATCAATCCAACAATAACAGACCGTATTCGAATCATATAAACAAAACCGACAGACCTCTCATTCTCTTCTCAATCTTCATGGGTGTTTGAAGACGGGCAGCCCACATCAACAACATATATATACCTTAAACACAAGACAAACTATTCGAAACCAAACAAAATTCTCATCACTACCCAATATAATTCACAGAGAACGGAAAACAAACGAGCAAGAGGAGAGAAAATCAACAGAGAACTTCATGCTCGTTGAAACATGACAAACTAACATAACGAGTGAGTAGAAATTTAGGAAGTTCACCTTCTCCGGGGCAGCGAGCTGGAGACGAAACGAGCAGGGGAGACAGCGAACACGCAAGCTTGACGTTAAACTCGGACACTTACGTATATTCTATATGTGTGTATTTTATGCTATCAATATTTCTCGCACAAAATTTTCTGAGAAAAGGATGAAATTTTCCAAAAAAAATGCCCCCTGGTAATGATCAACAGTAATCATTATATAGAAAAAAGAAGACGGGGAAGGCGGGAGAAAATCTGAAAAAGCTTGGGGCAAAATCGGGATTCTATCTCCCCTTTTGAATTTGAAATCCCCTAAAGGGATAAGGATGCAAGCTGTCGTAGTACAGACCTCCAACGGAACAATCGATCGCAGCCATGAATCCTCAAACAAGGATGAATGAGCTCGCGAGATTGAGACACCTGGCCTGCGGAAGATGCTTTTCTAGTTGAAATCGTACGAGATTGTAGTGCTCGTTGCGTTGCTTCGTCTGGGTGCCATTCTCTGGGGATTTCTGCCTATGACTCTTGTTGGAAATTTCCTTGTGAAGAAGGAAGGAAAAAAAAGGGCTGGGTCGACTTAGTTGTAGTTGGGCTGGAATTATTGGGCTGAAAATAAAAATGAAATGGGCTGGGAATTAAAATAAATAGAGTGAGCCTGGGAATTTAAAGGGAATTTGGGTTGAAGTGGGCTGGTAAGTTGGAAAAAGGCCCAAGATTGATTTCCAAATGGGTTTAGAGGAAAAGGTTATGTCTTAGAATAGTCAAATTAAATTAATTTTAAGGAATTTGACTAAGATTTAAATAACACAAATTCGTATCAATTAATCAACGAGCTTCTTAATTTTAACAAAGTAAAATAATTAATTTTAATTATAAGCTGGCGATAAATTAAAAAAAAAACAAAAAAAAACACCATAATTTAAAACTAAATTAGTTTAATAGAATACACTAAAAATTAAAATATTTTGAGAAATAATCTTAAAATATACCAATTATATGCATAATCATGTAAAGTATATGCGCTATCTAAAACTTATAAGAAAAATGATAAAAGTATCCATAATAACTCAAAATTCATATGTTATTTTTTTCCCGCAAAATTTATAAAACTAACTATTTTAAATTATTTGGAAAATTTAAGAAGCTCGAGAACTAATTCATACTGAGGAGGGTCGAAATTGTGTGTCAACAATTAAGCTATTGCAGTAGACCTTTTTAATGGTTATTGCAGGCTATTGTAGCCATTTTTTCAATAAACTATTATACAATGATAGAACATATTAAACCAATATGTACATCAACTTGTAGCATTCACATATTATAGATAAAAACATATGATCTTGATTTACAATTCAAGAGTTAACATACATTGATGTTCACAAAAATTAAGCCTAAATATTAAAATAGTACTAGAATGTTTAAGTGTTGACATTCATTCAACTTCAAAAATTAGGCCAAAAAGTAAAAAATAGTGCTAGAATGTTCAAGAGTTGGCATTCCTTTAAGTTCACAAAATTAGGCCAAAAAGTAAAATAGTGCTAGAATGTTTGTAGAAACCAATTCTTTTTAAGTAAGGTCTTCGCTGCTTTCATCCCCACTTTGCACATCATTTTGTTCACCTACAATTTCAAAAGGGTCAACAATTAGGAAAGAGGAAGTTCAAAAATTAAAAGGTAAAAGAAGACGCACAATTTCTAATTTTTTCTATTTCTGTCCATGATGAAAATAACTACTTTGCCAACTCCAAGTGGAATGTTTAGATACTTGAATACTTTTGTGAATAGGTATACATAACCCATTCCATGATTCCCCTTTCGCTCAATTACAATCTTGTACATGTGTTCAAGCATGGGTGCTGGAAGGTCCAGTGGTTCGAACTTGCACAAGGATTCCATGAGAAACAGATCGGATGAAGTGGCAGAAGTCCTCTTCTCTGTTCTGGGAAGAAGAACCTTGTTGACAAATTCAAAGACTAGATGACATTCACTCTTCATTAACTTCTTGAGCAGTCCAACATGTCGAGTTGTAGGAACCTTGGAACATACCTCGACAAATTCAACAAAACAGGTCTTCCCAACCATAGACTTGATACCTTCTCGAGGTACCCGTAAAATGTTTCCCAGTAATTCCTCATCAAGATAGACTTCTATGTTTCCTACTCTTGTCTTGATACTTCCATCTTCCTGAAACTCGATGTTGTAGTAGAACTCACGTACTTCTTCCTCATAGAGAACAGGAGCCTTGGTGTCAAATAAGTGTATCCATGACTGAATCACCACAATGTCATGTAAAGTATTCATCCCAGGTTGCTTAAAAATATTCATATCAAAAACTCTACCTGCCAAGACACTTTGTACACTCAGATTGTCAACAATTGTTTGCTTGTTGACAGCTGCGTCATCCACATGTACCTGTGGACCAAGTCCCTGTTCAGACTCTTCAGGTTCCACTTCAGAAGTCTCTCTCTTTATTTTTCCTTTTCCCTTAGCGCCACCAACTTTCATGCTTGCCGAAGCTTTAGTTTATTCTTTGGGTTTCTTTCCGTCACCTTTCTTCTTTGAACTTTGTTTCAAGTCCTCAAAAATTTCCTTATCAGGCCTCTCTTCAGATTCCGCACCTGATACCTCCACCACATCGGACAACGGAATTTGGAATCTCGACACTTTAAAAGTCTTATTCCTTCGATTGTCTGCAGTAGATTCTGCACTCACCTTCATAGCATCATCCATCATTTTCTTGGAGTCAGATCTGGTAAAAGGTCTCCTTCTAGACTCAACTTCGAAAACCTTTTCTTTTCCCTTTTTTGAAGACGACATCTCTCTTCTTTTCAACAGCCACTGAATGGGATGATTGTCGTCATCAGTGTCTATAGAGTCGGAAGAAGGGTATCTATCTAAATCTAGTGTTTTGTCAAACACTGGTTGGGTTTCTCTTAACTCGTCATCCATAAAACTTCCATGTTCTTCAAGCAAAGCTTCTTATATCATCTTGGTTAGACTTTCTATAGCTAAAATTTTACTGGCAGCCAGAATATTGAACTCAGGCGCTCTATTTTTTGCTAGATCTCCCTCAGATAGATGGTCTGACAACATATCCACAAGTGGACCAGGTTGAGGGGAGAGAACAGGATTGTTTAGATCGAGTGGTGAGGACGGTTTCCGGACAAGCTCTGAAGCAATGTTGACTGGATAAGAAGTCGAATTTTTAGTCAGTGATACAGAAGAAGATGGAGTGTAAAATGATGCTGGGTCGATTTCGTTTAAAGATGCAAGCATCTTCTTCGAGGATGAAGAATGTTCAGACCTTTTTGTAAGGGAAGTAACTTTAGCACAAAACAAGAAGGAAATGAGAAGATGAAAGTTAGGGTTGTTCTGAGAAAGGATTTAGGAGATGTGAGTAGAGAAGGTGAGAGAAGAAGAGTTATATAAAAAGTGATGAAGAGGTGTTAGGTCTCTTAGATTAGACGTGTAGCTTGGACTTAATCGATGAGACAACGTTCAAAATAATCGATGATTGAGACATGACCATTTCAACGGGGTCATTTTAAATTAGTTTAAAACAATGTAAAGAAAGTTAAATTTTAGGAGGACAAGGTCCTTTCCTGCATGTAAGATTCCATTCCTAAATGGTTCTGGGCATATTTTGCTTTTGTAATTTTTCATGAATGTATACCTGCAATAGGTACAAAATTGAACTTAATCATCTAGTTTATTACTAGTAAAGAGGATACATGTACTGCAATCATAGCCATCGGAGAAATGTGATGCTTTTGAGTAAAGTGGTATCAGTTTGGATTCATCATTACTAACATCAAGCTATTTCTTTTAAACTTTTCTATGCTGAGAGCTTTGGTGAAGATGTCTGCAATTTGATCCTCTGTTCTGCAATGCTTCAAGACAATATTTTCCTTTTCAACATTATCTCTCAGGAAATGATGTCTCACATCAATATATTTTGTCCTTTTATGTTGCACTGTATTCTTCCCATGCTAACAACACTAGTATTATCACAAATAAGAGGAATAGCCTATATACGCACTCCAAAATCTTCTAGTCGTTGTTTGATCCACAAAAGTTGAGCACAACAAGAGGCGACTGCTACATATTCAGCTTCAGCTGTTGAAAGGGCTACTGAATTTTGTTTCTTAGTTCCCCAAGAGATGAGAGAGGAGCCAAGAAAATAGGTCATGTCTGACATGCTCTTTCTGTCTACTTGATAGCTTGCAAAGTCAGCATCAGCAAACCTAACAAGATTAAAGGAATCACCAGCTGGGTAGAATAGGACCAGGTCCCCTGTTTTCCTCAAATATCTTAGTATCCTTTTTGCAGCTTTTAGATGTGAATCTCTGGGACATGCTTGAAATCTAGCACACATTCCAAATATCTTAGTATCCTTTTTGCAGCTTTTAGATGTGAATCTCTGGGACATGCTTGAAATCTAGCACACATTCCAACACTGAACACAATATCAGGTCTGCTAGCAGTTAAATATATCAAGGACCCGATAATACCTCTATACATGGTTTGATTCCCAAGAGAATCAACTTTATCTACTCCTATTTTGGAATTGGTTCCTATAGGAGTGTCTATAGGTTTAGAATACATCATGTTGAATTTCTTCTGCAGCTCCTTTGTATACTTTTCTTGACTGACTGAGGTTCCATCCGGTGATTGTTGATTTGCAGCCCCAAAAAGAAAGTTAGTTCTCTCATCATGCTCATCTCAAACTCATTTCCCTTTAGAGTAGAAAATTTTACACACAAATGTTCAGATGTAGCTCCAAAGATAGTATAATCCACATATACTTGCACAATGAGAAGTTCTTGTTCCCTTTTCACTAAAAACAAGGTGTTGTCAATTTCCGCTCTTTTGAATCCATTTGTTAGCAGAAATTTGGACAACCTCTCATACCAAGCTCTGGGAGCTTGTTTCAGACTGTACAAAGCTTTGTTTAATTTAAACACATAATTTGGTCGCTCGACATCTTCAAACCCAAGGGATTGTTTAACATATACCTCTTCCTTGAAATCTCTATTCAAGGAAGTTATTTTGACATCCATTTGATAAAGCTTGAATCTCATAAAAGCAACAAAGTCTATGAGAATTCTAATAGCCTCCATTCGAGCAACTGGTGCAAAAGTCTCATCATAATCTGGTCCATATGATGGTTCTGTCAGCAAGTCTTGGGACCAGTACCATACATTGCTTCTTTCAAACCGATGCTATTCATCTTGCATTGAGTTGATCCAATATGCATCACTCAGAGCCTCTTTCACATTCTTAGGATCGATAGTTGAGATGAAACCTGAAAATGCAACCAGATTTCTTGTTTTTGATCTAGTTTGCATACCAGAGTTCAATGGTGAAATAAAATTTTCAAGTGGATGGGATGAGTTGTGCTTCCAAGCCGACTTTGACTTTAAAGGTTGAATTTGATTTGTGTGATCTTCTTCATTCTCAGAATCATCATTTTCATGAGAATGAGTTTCTGCTTGATTTATATTCTGCATAGGACCAGGTCCTTCTTCAGGCTTGTCATTTTCCTTAGTTTTCTCTGATGGATCAGGATCAACATTAATTTCCAAATGTTCACACGCTTAAGCCTTACTTCCTTCACTTTTCTGGACATGGAACAACTCATTCAATTCATCTTCGTCGTTTGATTCCAGCCTCTTCAGATTACCGTCTTTATCAAATACCACATGAATACTTACTTCAATACATTGAGTTCTTTTGTTGAATACTCTGTAAGCCTTAATGATAAGTATCCCATAAAATTCTGAGGTTCAAACTTTCCAAGATCATCATTCCCATTGTTCAAAACAAAACACTTGCACCCAAACGCCCTTAGATAACTCAACTTAGGTTTCTAGTTGTTGAGTAGTTCATAAGGAGTTTTTTTCAGTAGCGACCTTATCAAGCACCTGTTAGAAACATGGCATGCAGTATTGACTGCTTCAGCCCAGAAATTTTGAGGAAGATTGACTCAATGAGCATGGTTCTGGCAATATTCACCAAAGTTCTGTTCTTTCTCTCCACCACTCCATTTTGCTGAGGAGTTCTTGGAGATAAAAGTTGTGACTTATACCATTTTCTAAACAGAATTCCTTAATCTTTACGTTTTCAAACTCAGTTCCATGATCAGACGTAATCCTAGCTATCAGATAATTTAGTTTTGTTTGAATCATTTTGAAAAACACAATCAGCACATCAGGTGTCTCCACTTTTGATTTTAGAAACCTCGTCCATGTGAACCTTGAGTAATCATCAACAATCACCAAAATGTATTTTTTTTCCGCTTCTGCTTTGAATTTTCAGAGCTCCACATAGGTCCATGTGCAACAGTTCCAATGTTCTTGAAGAGCTCACTTGCTTCTTTCACTTGAAGGATGATCTAGTTTGCTTGCCTTTCAGACATGCTTCACACACTTTGCTTTCACTGAACTTCAATTTTGGCAACCCCAGGACTAGGTCACTAGAAGCCAGTTTATTAAACAAAGATGAACTCACATGACCTAACCTTCGATGCCATAAATCAGCATTGTAACCCAGAGCACTTAGGCATGTCAAGTCGTCACCATGAGATATTTCTAGGTTTGCCACATACATGTTTTTACATCTTTGTGCAGTAAGAACCACTTTCTTGGTATTCAGATTGACTACAGTACAATATTCAAACGTGAACTTGACCTCATTTCCCTTGTCACAGATCTGAGATATGCTGAGAAGACTATACTAATCCACTCACATGATACACATAATCAATGGATTCTTCAACTGATTTTCCAACCCTACCAACACCTAATATATACCCCTTCTTTCCTTCACCAAAAGAGACACCTCCCCCTTGAAGTGCCTTGAGCGAGAGGAAATTTTTGGTGTTCCCAGTCATATGCTTTGAGCACCTACTGTCCATGTACCAACATTGACTGCTAATCCTCTCCCTCACCTACAGCAAGCATCACTTGTTAGACTTGGGAACCCATTTTAGCTTGAGTTCCCAAAAGGCAGATAAATGAGTAATCAAAGTGTTTCTTGCCCAGTGAAGTAATTTTAAGTCTTTCTATATCAATGAATTTCGAACATGACCAGGTCCCCTTCTTGGTACCCTTTTCTATTTTGTATAAATTGAGAATCTTTCTCTTGATTCTTTCCAAGCCTCACACTCCCCTCTCAAATGACCATTTCTACCACAGTGAAGACACAACAAGTTAGCAGACACATAAACATACTTACTGTGAGGATTCTAGAGAGGAGTAATATTTAAACTTCCTAGACCCTTTTTGTTGTATTTGCTTTGACTGTCATCTAATGTACAATGATGAGTGTCATATAGGGTGCCATGTAAGACGAATGTTTCCATTTTTTTTAATTTTATACAAGTTTAAGTGCATTCTTGTACACATCCAAAATTAAATGTCTGAGTTGTCAGATGATGCCAAGATCCATATTTATGTATTGTGTCATATATTGTGTCCATCTTCTTATAGCCATATATCAAATATATACTTCTTGCACCAATACGTTTATCCCCCAAACAATAAAGTAAAGTTTTTAGTTGCCGGGAAATAAGGCAAATTGGTGACATGCCATGGATACTGTGACACATTCTTATATACATATTACCTCATCAATTTTTAGATGATATGATCAAAACATTCAACAACTAATTTTCTATAATCAGTTAATTAACAGATAATACTTCATTTCTCAATTATGCCGTGCTTCTGAAACTATTTTGTTTTGTTGTTGACAATATTGAATCAATAAAAGTTTAAACACACTGTCATCTACAATGAGAATTCATATATGCAACCTCAACTTACTTGGTATTGAAATGTAAATACTAGTTTCTAACACCTTGTTGGGAAGCGTACGACCATAAATTTAACTACACACTGGGTATGGTGTACCTCAGATTACTCTATAATCATATTAAATATTTCAAAATGTTCACCTATTTATTATAATGTTATAACCACGGTACGGTTTGTATCAAACTCCACATGTCAAATTTCCACAGTTCTCGAAATCTTGTGCAGAAAAAAATACCATTGCAAACAATAGCCTTTCATAAACCTCTTCCTGCGAGTTACTTCCATTTGCATTTGCAGTCTGAAATGCGGAATCTGAAATTTCTACAAACAAAACAAAAATTAAGTATAGCTCAAATATTAAGGAACTTCATGATTTACATCATTAATATTTCAGGCAAATTTTGGGAAATTGTTAGATATTTCAGATGTTATATTTTAACTTCCCTCTAAATGTACTTGACTGAAACATTTTAACTTCCATCCAAACATAAATTTTTTTATTACCATTCCTGTGTTCACTCTTTGTTGGATAATATTGTAATTACAATTAATTTTACAAATCTATGCCAGTTATTTCACTGTGGATCTATCTACCCCACAAAGGTAGGTTAAGGAATGTATACATCCTACCCTCACTATCAAAATCAATATTTTCACATGAAAAATAATTTTTAAGTGATGTATTTCATATAAACTTTTACATATGCAATATAATTCTTCCCTGTAGGGTAACTGGTTGTCGTTCATTGTATGTGACTACGCCCCTCCCCAAACACCACAGACACCACTAGTAGGATATAAGGAGTTGTTTGATTTGAGATATAAATTACTATAATAATCTCAGGATAAAATGTGGGATTCTTTTATCCTGTATTTTGATGGAGGTATTAGGTAGTCATGAGAATATTGATCCCACAATTTATACCTTAGTGATGTGATAAGTTTTTATATACATGAAGTGAACAGATAACTTATCCCGCCCAACCAAATTACCCCCAAGTACGTTTTACTCTTTCTATGAATACAGAATTGATAGTGATCCAATAAAATTAAAGCATATATATCTTTGTTGTTCACTATTTTTTACCATTTTTTATAGCCAAGAAATCCTTGCGGTCAATGGCGTAGTCGCGCAGAGTTAGAAACTCATAAGATAATGGGTTCACCCTCTATCCTTCATCATTTCCTTTTGTTTTTATTTATGAGAAGAGAACAACAATCACTACTCTTCTTAGGGTTCACAAAGTAAAGCTAGTTTTACTCTGTGAACCCTAAGAAGAGTAGTGATCGTGGTTCTCTTGTCATAAATAAAAAATAAAACGAAATGATGAAGGGTAGAGGCTGGACCCATTATCTTATGAGTTTCTAACTCTATGGGACTACGCCATTGACCACGAGGATTTCTTGTCTATAAAAAGGGAAGAATATCGTAAGAAACAACAATGACATAGATGCTTTTATTTTATTGGACCACTATCAATTCTTTATTCATTGAAAGAGGTCAACAACATACTCAGGGGTCATGTGGTTGGGAGGGATACATTATCTCGCTACTTTATCTACATGGATAATTTATTCCATCACCAGGGCATAAATTGTGGGATCAATAATCTCATGACTACCTAATACTCTAGCCAAATAAAGGATAAAATTATTCTACATTTTCTCCTAGGATTATCATACTTTATACCTCAAACCAAATAACTCCTTGGTATTATACAATTAGTGTTTTCTGGGGAGGAGTGTAGCCACATACAATAAACGGTAGCTAGTTACCCTATGGTGAAGAATTATATTGCATATGTAAAAGTTTATACTAAATATATAAGTTACAAATTATTTTTCATGTGAAAATATTAATTTTTAACAATGAGGGTAGGATGTTTACCGTTCTTATCCTACCTTTGTGGAGTAGATAGACCCTCGGCTAAATAACTAATATAGATATGTAAAATTACCTGTAATTACTGTATTATCCAACACATAGTGCACGTATAATGGTAATGAATATTTTATTTTTTAGGGAAGTTAAAATGTTTTAGACAAGTACATTTAGAGGGAAGTTAAAATGCATTAACATCTAAAATAGTTACAAATGTCCCAAATATTTGCTTGAAATTTTAATGATTTAAGCAATCTAAATTCTTTAATATTTGTGCTATACTACATTTTTGTTTTGTTTGTAGCACTTTTAGATTCTACAGTTTATACTGAAAATGCAAATGGAGGTGATTGGCAGGACGAGGTTTATGAAAGAGTATTGTTTGCAATGGTATTTTTTATGGACAAGATTTTGAAAACTATGGAGATTTGACATGTGAAATTTGATTCACTGGCTAGTTTTAATATTATAAGAAATAGGTGACTATTTTAAAATATTTCCTATGATCATAGAGTAATCTGAGGTTTACCATACCAAGTGTGTAGTTAGATTCATGATTGTACCCCTCCCTGCAAGTTGTTAGAAACTGGTATGTCAATTAAGGAGTACCACTGCAACTACATTTCAATACCAAGTAAGTTGATGTTGCCTATATGAATCCTTTTTGTAGATGAAGTTGTGTGTAGCTTTTCTTGATTCAATATTGTCAACAACAAAAAAAATAGTTTCAAAAGCACGACATAATTGAGAAATGAAGTATTATTTGTTAAGTAAATGATTATAGAAAATTAGCTGTTGAATGTTTTGATCATATTATGTAAACATTCATGAGGTAATATGTACATAAGAATGTGTCTCGGTATCCATGCCATGCGACCAATTTGCCTTGCTTCCCGGAAACTAAAGTCTTTACTTTATTGTTTGGGGGATAAACGTATTGGTTCAAGAAGTATATACTTGATATATGGCTATAAGAAGATGGACATATTAATCTATAACATAATAAATAAATATGAATCTTAATTTGGCGTAATCTGACAACTCTGTTAACTTTGGGTGTGTACAAGAATGCACTTAAACTTGTATAAAATTGAACAAATGGACACGTTCATCTTACATGACACCCTATATGGCACCCTACTTTGTAGATTTAGATGACAATCTATATTTATTTATACTATATTATAAACACGAATTCAACTTAAAAGTTAAATTACTAAAAATACCCTATTAAATAATCTAACCTCAAGCCAACAACCCTTCCTTAACTGTCAATAATGTTTCATATTCAATAAGTATGTAAGGCTAAAATTTGTTACCATATCGATGCTCAATACTATTCCCAATAATATAACTCAACTCATATGTTTAAAAATATTTCATCATCCTCAAATTTTGAGATTATTACTCAAAACATTATCTTAAAAGAGATTAAATTCAAAACTCATCATGAACTCATTTGAAAATCGATGTTTCCTCTCATTTTAAATGTAAAAATATTTACTCTTGGGAATATTTAGTTCCCATATATTCATTTTAAAAAAATGAAATATCAACTCTCCTAATCCTTATACTTAAATACTCAAGTCTTAAGTTTTAAAAGATTGTAAAAAAATTCTCAAAATGACTTGAAAGAACTTTGAAAGTCTTAACTCTACCTTGGGAAATGATTCTTGTTATGAAGAATCTCTCGATGTTTTGATGTAGTATAGAGTAGTTAGAATCATAAAGGAGTTAAGGTACACTTTAAAAGAATTTAGACGAAGCAAGTGATGGAAAATGAGAGGGGGCAGGCGGCCCATGCTCTCTGATGCCGCGGGGCGCCAACCCTTGAACTTAAGAGGGATAATTTTGGCTCACTACAAGGGCGGCGCGCCATCCCTCCTAGCACATTAATTGCGGGCCGCACTACCCCTCCCCAAAACGACCCGACAAAAATTTTCTTTTCGTTTTCCGATCCTAATTCACCTAAATCGATTAATTTCTTTAAATTTTTCTTAAATTCAATTACCTAATTCAAGTACACGAGAATCTACTCACTTTTCCATAATAGCAACCCTCAAAGATCAAAATCCTCTCCTCATGAATTCATCGAACTCCATCAACAAATCACGAAAACAAAACCGCAAAACATTCATCAAGACTTAAAATCATTAAACCTTTGCTCTTGAACTCCTCTCAAAATCCTAAGAGTAATTTACAGTTGTAAAGATGATTAAAATTTGCTTATACCTTTAAATATTACTAAAAAATGTTTTGATTGGGTAAGGAAAAGACCAAAATACCCCTCATTAGTTGGGTAAAATTTCGTTACTTGACTGGTTGACTTCAAATAGGCATATCTCCCTCATCCAAACTCAAAATTTAGAAAACTAGGTGGCTTCGGAAAGAGGATTGAAAAAATTTCATATGACATCTTATGGGCCACCTAACTCATCATCTTTTGAAAGTTATGATCGTTTGAAGTTGACCCAAAACTCACAACTTAAGTATATCTTCAAAAATTCTTAATTTGGATCAATCCAATTTAGTTCTTTCTAAATTTAGATCTTTGCTAAGGCTGAATGTAACAATAATGAACAAGGTTACTTCCTAAAGTACATTCTATGTGTTTTATAAGATGTTTATTTTGCATTGACCACATTTATGACTTTTTATTTCTAATATGTTATTTTATTATTTAGTTTGGTCATTGCATGTCATGTAAAATATTTTTACCATGATTTCATGTCTCTTATGCATTCTTATCATATTTGGTACGTGTAAGAGTTAGTGTTTCAATTAATTTTGAAACAAATTCATCCGTTTTGAAATAACAAATACATGAATGTGAGTTGTAACATTCATTTGTTTTAATTCTATGTTATAAACATTTGCAAGATTTTTTTTTTAATTCTACGTTATGGGTTTTTGAAAGATAAGTTTTTTGTTTTCAATTCATGAACCTAATAAATTCTATTAATTAAAAATCTTTTTCTTGCAAAACTTTTTATCCTATAAATTGAGTTTCCTTTGGTTGAAAAAGATAAGCATTTCAAACAAAAGTACTTTCCCTTGAAAACACTTGTGAGACATTGATCAAAAGGTGAAATCACCAATTCAAGAATAGAAGAGCAACATTCTTGAATGCTACTTGTTTTGTGGCTTAGTTGAATCCCGAAGATAGAGTTGTTATTTATTCTTCCGATTGCTCGTGGGAGAGACTCCAACTATCTTCAAGAAACGTATTAACGTGCCTCTATGCCAAGCAAGTTTTATTTTGTATTCCTTGTAATTTTATCATTCTTGTTCATTTGTTCTAACAGTACGTTCCATGTTCTAATGCATATTTGTGTCTGCAATGCTTCACTAATTTCGGGTACGACAATTCCTACCCCATACTCGTGGCTAGTTGATCCTTTTGAGATTTTGAAGATTGTTGAGTCCTCATGATCAGAGGGCCGAGAATATTTTGTTGATTTTTATTTTTTTTTTCTATTTTCAAACTTCTTATGTGACGTATGAGTTACCTTCAAATATCTTTCTCTATGATGTACTAGACTGCCTTGAGACTTGTGTTATCTTTCCACTTTTGTAAAAATCTTTTGTATGAAATGCTATCTTTTGGACTCTTTACTTCTATTATATTTTTTGATGTGTGCTAAGTGACTTGAGAAGGGCTTCTCGAGGTTCTATCCGTCATGTTACGCCCAGGGTCTACTTTGGATCGTAACATATAATCTCTTTCAATTCTTACATTCTTCTTTAGAATTCTTCTGATATTTTGCCAGGCTTCAAAGATTAATCCATCATGTGTACTTAGTGTGATATTTGTAACATTAAAAAAAATTTAGAAAGTCCATAAATCTATCCTGATCTTTCTCATTATAATCATTTTTAAAAATATGACAAAGAAAGAATCTCTTCTAATAAGAGAAATATGAATCCTATATTGTAGGATAAAAGTTTTACCAAACATTATTACCAACAAACACGGTAAAAAAAGAAAGAAAAAATGGTGAACCACTTAAAAAATGACAAATATAACTATAACCAAGAAATATTGAAATCATGCAAAAATGTTGGTAGCATTCCCACTAATTAATGCTTCTGAAACAAAATAAATTAATAATAACAATAATAATGATGATTAAATATTTAAAATTAATCTTTCTTATTTAACTATTGTTTGCATTTTTTTCTCTCTTATGTCAGACTAAAGCTAAATATTTGTTACAAATTCAAACTTAGCCATCACGAAAAATTCACACCAACACAAATATAGAGAAAGGTAGTGAGATATATCCACAAAAATAGTACAATTTTTGACATAAACATTTCCTACGATAAAATCATTTTCTCCTTCTCACATTTTCAAATCTCTATTTCGTGCATATTTTTTGAAAATCTCTTCCCCATCCATGGAGATTCTTCAACAGAACTACCATATAGAAGACGAATCATGAGATACAAAAAAACATACAATAATAGATGTCACTGAGGTGTATTTTAAATAAAACTTGACAATGGAGAAACCTTTTGAAAACAATTATTTGTCTCTCCTTTCAAAATTTGTGCTTTTAAAATGAAGTTGTAAATTCAACATTATATGTTAATTTCATTTATGGTCATGCACCCGGCCTTCCTAGTGGAGGTATCTCATGGTTACGAACGTTACCCATCAATCATTTATATTGAAGTAAGATTGCTTGCGGACAATAGTCATACATCCACCAATAGTCATTGTGCAAATTAAATTCATTGATAAAATGATGTAAAGTTCTTGTGAACCCATGCACCCCTCCCTGGATTATGTAAAGTACTTGTGAACCAACTTATGCATCCTTTCCCACATTATGTAAAAAGCACTGCAATTATTCTTGATAAATTCATTAAATTTTATGTGGGAACCAGGCTAAAAAATTTGAAATATCCATCTCCAAAATTTTCTTGTTTGAATCTTTAGAACATTACAAACAAAAGTCACATTTTTTCCTCAAAAAAATTATGGTATCTCTTTTTAGTATTTTCTTCAATTTATTTCTCTTATTTGTAAAGTGTGTTTTTGAATAATGAAGATATTTGAACCTTACCCTTAGAAAAGATAAACTTCAGCATAAAGCTTTTAAATTTGTCTTTCTTGGGTATTCTCGTCTACAAAAAGGTTACAAATGCTTTGATCCCTCTACCAATAAGTACTTGATCTCTGCACATGCTACTTTTTTCGAGACTTCTCTGTATTTTTCTCCTAATACGGTAAATTAGAAGGTCATAGTAGTCCTTCCCATCCAACTATTCAAACCCCAACTCCACCTCCACCTCAATACACATGATGTTAGTAGAGGATGAAGTGGTAATATAAATATCTCTCTAGTGTCATGGGTTACTCCAGCATGCCGGCACAATTCCGTGACCAGAATTGGAAACGACAGAGAGGTCTTCTTTTGTTTGTCCCTCATGTCCATCTCTTGTGAAGTCAGCAGCCGCGATTTGATGTGATATGGACATGATACAACCAAGGAAAGTTGCCTTAGGATAGTGCAAAATTGACTCGTTCTGGGATGACATTATGGTGCTGCCGATGAAGCCGAACCAGAATGTAGCTGCAATGTTCAAATCCCTCTTCTCAATAGGGACTCCTACTCTGATCCACCTCGGGGTGGTGTCAGAAATCAAAGGATCCAACCACATCTTCAGGTCATATATGGACTGAACAATAGGCAATCCCTCGACTAACTTTATCGGTCTAAACTCGTTTGCCTTGTTCTTATTCTTTGGCACCAACTCCCCATAAGCTGTGTAAAATTCCCTAACCCAAGAAAGAATGTAAGGGCCTCGGGGCTTTTTGAACTGTTCGAACTCATGGTAGGGGAAGGTATCTAGAACATTGGGATATTTGCCTTCTAGGCCCTCCATAGACAATGATTTGTACCCCCACCACCTTTTAATATGTTCAGCAATGTGGGTTGAAGAATGGTAGGGAGTACAGGGGCCACTAGAGGTGCCTGAGCTGGCACTGAATTTGATTCAGGAGGGGTAGCAACTGAGGGAATTCTGGTGGATGTAGAGATCTAGCCTGGAATTGATTCTTTTGGTTGATCAGAGGCTTCTCATCTTATGGTTTAGAGAAATCTGCATGTATAGCTATTCCTTTCCTAGACATGTGCTTTTTTTTTTTGCCTTTGTCTCCCAGTGAGAGTTCTTGCCGTCTATTTTCTGGGAGATTTGATCCCCCTTCGTTTATATTTATGCCTTGCACTTTTGTTTTGGGTGACATCATTAGATTTGTATGCACTTACCTGTAATATATTTAAAGAAATTATGAGAAAACCAAACATAGTTGCAGAAATTTTACTGCAGAGAGACTCATTGAACCACTCAGCGAGTCGTTGAACCTCTTGGCAAGATAAGTCGGGCTCGCCAAAGTGGTTGGCTTAGGGATTATGGCAAGTCGGTGATAGGAAGGCCATTTTAGCGAATCGCCAAATTTTTTCGGGGAGCGAGGGTTTTTCCACCAAAAGTCATAGTGCACTAAGGGTTCAGGAGAGCATGCGAAGGGTGATCAAGAGTATTTACGGTGAGTCGTCGAGTTCTTTCAGCGAACCAAAGGCTTCTCACCAAAAGTTACAGACTTACACATCATTTTACACGATATTAAGGGTGAGATGGAGACAGTTGGCCAATAGACAAACATTTAGGTGAGCTCGACCCAACTCACCAGAAATTGCCCAACGTGTCTATTTTTGAGCCATATTCTTTAATTTGACCTTGCATTCCCGAAACATGAACTAACAGAACTAAAACAAGACTCATACTATCCATTACCTCGGATACTCAAGATTTTCCTAGTTTTGCTAAATTTGGCCATTTGACGATAATTTCTCTTAAGAAGGGTGTCACCCACTCTATCATTGAATCATTGAGTCATTTAGCAAAAACATGGGTTACTCAGGCTTCACCCAATTGCACAACCCAAAACATTTCGATTAATTTAGAGACACCAAAATTACGGGCATTTAATGATCAAAACATTACGGGCAAGGTTTTCAAATTTAAATAGGCATTTAAATATTCTTATTCTATCAGAAAGGCCCAGCACACAACAATACAATACGATCATTGTAAATGAGTACGAAATTTTCAAAAGTAAACTCAGGGTTTCAGATAACTAACCATTTTTGCGATCAAAATGTGATTGAAAAGTTAGGCGGCCATGCAATCCAACTCCGAGCACTAATCAACCAACAAAAATACTTTTAAAATGTAAGAATATCGAAATTACTACCTTAGTGTGAGTTTGTGAAGTTTAAAGGCGAGGGAAAGTGAATAAGTTCAAATTCTAAAACTTTTGGCCATTATATAACATCCATTTTGTGTCCATTCGGCAAAATTATTCGCACTCGCCAATCAACTCGGAGATTTTCTTAGTGGTCACTTGCCTCGTCGAGTTTTACACGACCTTCAATCAAAGTGAGGATCCAAACGACGGTCTTAGTCGGGTACGCTGCACGGGTCGGTAATTCATCGACTGCCCATTTTACTCGCCAATCTGTACTTTCCATACTCTCTCTGCTTTTAAACATGAACCACTAACACACCATTATTTATAAAATTAAACTAAAGCATTTAAAACCTTGGGTTGTCTCCCAAGAAGAATTTTATCTAATTTCGTGGCAGGACGCGAGTCGTTACTCACTCTTCGTTGGTGGGGTTGTTCCTAGTGATACTAGGTTACCCCAACTGGTCGAGCGGGTTGAGATGAAGCATTACATGACTCATCAGTGTTTCTATCTTCTTGATGGATCTACAGTGAGACCAATCTTTGACTCAACGGTCTTACACTCTATTTCATCTATTCCATCACTCTATCATGTTTAGAGATCTGTTGGAGAGTGATCAGTAGTGTGTCCTCAACACGACTGTCCTCCTCGACTCTAGACCTTCTCTGCTCATGAGGGGTACATACCTCCCTTGACACTTACACTGATTTTGCAATTCTGATAATTTGGTGGCCAAGTCATTCAGCTGAGTTACCAGTACAATTAACAAGAAGTCACCCTCGACTTCTTGGTTCACCTCAGCAGACATACCACCACTTTCCTCAGCCACGCTTAAAGTTCCTGCCTTACAACAACTACGCAAAAGGAAAAACAAAACAAAAAATTTAAAGTTAGTAAAACTACAACTAACAAGAACAAAAAATCTACTTAACTACGTATTCTCGCATAACACCAATCCTCGGCGGCGGTGACATTTTGATCGGTCATATCATCAAAGAAATAACATTCAAAGTATCTACGATCGTACCGTAGTATAGTAACCCAACCAAGGGTTGGGTTCATTTCCACTGGGAGAGGTTGTGAGAATTAATATAAATGTAAAATCTAGTTCTAATTAGTCGTAGTTAAAGACATTACCGATTAAAAACATATTAAATCAATTTCCCCTCGACGGCAAGTATGACGAACCGTCATAGGCACAACGGTCCGTCGAGGGTCTTCGTTTCAAAACACTTCAACTCTTGGAATCTGGGTACTGGGATTACTTCTCTGAACTCCATGACGAACTGCAGGACGGACCGTCATAGCCACGACGGACCGTCACAAGCTTCGTAACCCCACACTTGGTCAGACTTCCCCATCTTCCTTCAGCAGCTTCACTACGCTGCCACCTACGGACCGTCACAAGCACGACGGACCGTCATAAGCTCCGTAGGTGGTCTCTTCTGCATTTCTTCGCTCAAAATCTCCGCGTTCAGCGTTGGACAGATTTCCTGCAAAACAAAGAGAAACTTATATAAAAATTAGCACAAAAAGACTTTCGGACACACTAAACTTAAGGAAAAAGTATTAATTATACCGTGAAACCACGGTATATCAATAACCTCCACCTTAAACCACTCACTCTCTCGGGCTGAATGTGTGGGAAGAAACTAGGGTGAACTCTCTTGAGTTGAACCTCATGTCGACCCACTCCCACCAGTCATCAATTAGTCATCTTACTTTCACGATCTCTCTCTCTAGCAAGTCAAAACACATATATGAGATTATATTACCAACTATAACCTCATTAAATTCATCCAGAACTACTAAACAAAATCACATTTAAACTACGAATAAACAATCATCAAGCAAGACCCAACAACTAATTTAACCATATCCACAAAATCACACCCAAAAATTGGAGCTTTAGCTAGACATGTACAAGATATAGAAACATATACCAAAATGAGCTTGCATTCAAATGGGTATGAAGATTTAAGTCTTGTTACAGGCCAAAAGTGAAGAATACAAGAGACCCAAGTCCAAATCCTTGGAGATGAAACCCTTTGGATCTTCAAGTTCTTGAAAAACTATAAATACTTGGAGAGGGTTTTTTATGAACTTGAAGTAAAAATCTGATAGTACTTTGTAAAGTACGATACTAAGCTAAGAATAATAACAAGTATTTATAGTTTTCAAGAAATTGTGCTGCAGTGGTGACTCGGAGACATTAGTCGGAATGGCCGATTAACTCGGCCTTCGCCCATTGGTATAGATCACCACCGTCTTGCACTAGCCTTCAACATCATAGTGCTTTGGATCATTGGGCGATATAGTACTGCTTTGTGGAACTACTCGGCGATGCGCCGACTGCTCCTTTTCACCGCCGATTTGATCCTTTCTTTCAGGCTCAACACACTAGAAAAAAAGGCGATCTTCAGTCCTATCGTCGATTCACCTAGTGGACCCGGCAGTCCTCATGTCTTCATTTCTTCATTCTTTTCATCCTTTTTGCTCTTTTTTTGACAAGTAGTGTCCATGTTTTGCCTCAAACCCAATATACCTGAAACTCAAGGATATTCTTTACTAATTGAGACAAAACAAGTATTTAAGAACACTATTGTATCAAAATATAGCCCTAAATGAGTCCAATATGTGGAGTCATCAGCCACCCCTTCCTAGAACAAGCCGACATATTTTTCTTCTAGTTTTCTGATCCTAATTCNTGCGTAGAGTTGATTGATTTCCTCAAAATGTCCTTAGATTTAATTACCCAATAGAACAACACAAGAATATAGTCACTTTTATTCAAGAACAATCCTCAAATATCGAAATCCTCACAACAATAATTCATCAAACTCCACAAAATAAAGCATGAAGAATGAAACCTCAAAAACACCCCTCAAGAATTCAAAACATTCAACCTCAAGAAAGAAATAACGGTTGGAATTTACTTGATTGGCGTGTGGTTGAACAAACCCAACACTATGAAAATTACATAAATTAATTTAGCGAAATTCCTACACAAATCTCAAGAATCTTGATGATCACCTTCAATCTCTCCTCTTGAACTCCTCTCAAAACCCTAAGAGTAATTTAGAGTTGTAAAACTGATCCAAATTATTTTATACCTATAAAATATAATAAAAATTGTTTAAAGTTGATCGGGTAAGAAATACAAAAATACCCCTCATTAATTCAGGTAAATTTTCTTAACTGGAAAGAATGACTTGAAACAGACATATCTTCCTCATCCAAACTCAAAATTTAGAAAACTCGGTGGTGTTGGAAAAAGGATTGAAAGAAATTTCATTTGATATCTTATGGGAAATCTAACTTATCGTGTTCTGAAAGTTATGATTGTTTTAAATTGACCCAAAGCTCATAAACTAAGCATAACTTGTAAAATTCTCAATTCGGCTCTTTCTAATTTAGTTTTTTATTTCTTAATTTAGCTCTTTGCTAAGGCGAAATGTTACAATATTGAAAAAAGGTTACTTTCTTAAGTATCTCATATGTTTTTTATAAGATGTTTAACTTGCATTGACCACATTTATGAGNGTATGAAGATTTAAGTCTTGTTACAGGCCAAAAGTGAAGAATACAAGAGACCCAAGTCCAAATCTTTGGAGATGAAACCCTTTGGATCTTCAAGTTCTTGAAAAACTATAAATACTTGGAGAGGGTTTTTTAAGAACTTGAAGTAAAAATCTGATAGTACTTTGTAAAGTACGATACTAAGCTAAGAATAATAACAAGTATTTATAGTTTTCAAGAAATTGTGCTGCAGTGGATGACTCGGAGACATTAGTCGGATTGGCCGATTAACTCGGCCTTCGCCCATTGGTATAGATCACCACCGTCTTGCACTAGCCTTCAACATCATAATGCTTTGGATTATTGGGCAATATAGTACTGCTTTGTGGAACTACTCGGCGATGCGCCGACTGCTCCTTTTCACCGCCGATTTGATCCTTTCTTTCAGGCTTAACACACTAGAAAAAAAGGCGATCTTCAGTCCTATCGTCGATTCACCTAGTGGACCCGACAATCCTCATGTCTTCATTTCTTCGTTCTTTTCATCCTTTTTGCTCTTTTTTGACAAGTAGTGTCCATGTTTTGCCTCAAACTCAAAATACCTGAAACTCAAGGTTATTCTTTAGTAATTGAGACAAAACAAGTATTTGAGAACACTATTGTATCAAAATATAGCCCTAAATGAGTACAATATGTGGAGTCATCAGCCACCCCTTCCTAGAACAAGCCGACATATTTTTCTTCTAGTTTTTTTATCCTAATTTGCGTAGAGTTGATTGATTTCCTCAAAATTTCCTTAGATTCAATTACCCAATAGAACAACACAAGAATATAGTCACTTTTATTCAAGAACAATCCTCAAATATCGAAATCCTCACAACAAGAATTCATCAAACTCCATAAATAAAGCATGAATAATGAAGCCTCAAAAACACCCCTCAAGAATTCAAAACATTCAACCTCAAGAAAGAAATAACAGTTGGAATTTACTTGATTGGTGTGTGGGTGAACAAACCCCACACTATGAAAATTACATACATTAATTTAGCGAAATTCCTAAACAAATCTCAAGAATCTTGATGATCACCTTCAATCTCTCCTCTTGAACTCCTCTCAAAACCCTAAGAGTAATTTAGAGTTGTAAAACTGATCCAAATTATTTTATACCTATAAAATATAATAAAAATTGTTTAAAGTTGATGGGGTAAGAAATAAAAAAATACCCCTCATTAATTCAGGTAAATTTTCTTAACTAGAAAGAATGACTTGAAACAGACATATCTTCCTTATCCAAACTCGAAATTTAGAAAACTCGGTGGTGTTGGGAAAAGGATTGAAAGAAATTTCATTTGATATCTTATGGAAAATCTAACTTATCGTGTTCTGAAAGTTATGATTATTTTAAATTGACCCAAAACTCATAAACTAAGCATAACTTGTAAAATTCTCAATTCGGCTCTTTCTAATTTAGTTTTTTATTTCTTAATTTAGCTCTTTGCTAAGGCGAAATGTTACAATATTGACAAAAGGTTACTTTCTTAAGTATCTCATATGTATTTATAAGATGTTTAACTTGCATTGACCACATTTATGATTTTTGATTTCTAACATGTTATTTTATTATTTAGCTTGGTCATTGTATGTCATGTAAAGTACTTTTAGCATGATTTCATAACTTCTATGCATTGTTGTCATACTTGATATATTCCATGTTCTAATGCATATTTGTGCCTACAATGTTTCACTAATGTCGGGTCCGACAATCCTTTTCCCCATACTTGTGGTTGGTTGATCTTTTTGAGCTTTTGAAGATTGGTGAGTCCTCATGATCAGAGGGCCGTTAATATTTTATTGATTTTAGTTTTTTAAGTCCCAATATATTTATCTATGATTTAATACACTGCCTTGAGGTTTAAATTAGATTTCCATTTTTATCGAACTCTTTTTTATGAAATGCTATCTTCTGAACTCTTTACTTCTATTATATTGTTTGATGTACGTCGTCATGTTATGCCCAGGATTTACTTTTGATCGTGGCATGTAATCTCTTTCAATTCGTACATTCTACTTTAGATTTTTTCTGATATTTTGTCAGGCTTCAAAAATTAATCCATCATGTGTACTTGGTGTGATATTTGTAGAATGAAAAAAGTAGAATGTCCATTAATCTTATCGTTGTCTTTCTCATAATAATCATTTTTAAAACATATGACATACAGTGAAAGAATTTGTTCTAATAAGAGAAATATGAATCCTATATTGTGGGATAAAATATCTACCGAACGTTGGTACCAACAAACATGGTCAAAAACAAAGAGAAAATAGTAAACCATCTAAAAAATGATAAATATAAGTATAACCAAGAAATATTGAAATCATGCAAAAACGTGAGTAGCATTTACACCAACTAATGCTTCCATATCTTAACAAAATTAAATAAATAATAATAATAAAGACGATTAAATCATTAAAATGAATCTTTGAGATTTAATTATTGTATGAATTTTTTTCTCTTAATATCAGACTAAAGCTAAAAATTTGTTACAAATTCAAACATAGCCATCACGAAAAATTCACATCAACACAAATAAAGAGAAAGGTAGTGAGACAGACCCACAAAAATAGTACAATTTTTGACAAAAACATTTCCTACAATAAAATTGTTTTTCTCCTTCTCACATTTTCAAATCTCTATGCCGTGCATTTTTGAGAGCATCTCTTCCCCGTCCATGGAGATTCTTCAACAGAACTATCAAATAGAAGACGGATCACGAAATACAACAAATATATAATAATAGATGGCATTGAGGTGTATTTTAAATAAAATTGAACAATGGAGAAACTTTTGAAAACAAATATTTGTCTTTTCTTTCAAAAATTTGTTCTTTTAAAATGAAGTTATAAATTCAGTATTATATGTTAATTTCATATATGGTTATGCATCCGGCCTTTCTAGTGGATGTATCTCATGGTTAAGAACGTTACCCATCAATCATATATATTGAAGTAAGATTGACTGCGGAAGATAGTCATACATCCACCAATAGTCATTGTACAAATTAAATTCATTAATAACTTATCACCTGTGGGTAAAAGCATGGTAATAAAAGGGAAAACGCCAGGGTCTTCTAATAAAAGATATAGGAATGATAATTGAATCAATAATGCTAGTTCTAGACTAGAACTTAAATTAGTTGTGATAGTATCAGTTGATGTGTCTCATATAACTTTGATTTTAACGAGCTTGAAGAGAGGATATTAATGATTGCTTGGAGTAAGTAATTCCTTATGTGATAAATCAATAACAATAGATTTAGTTCTTTCCTTATATCTTACTTTCATGGGTTGATATGACCTTTTTTAGCTAAAACATATATAAGTGTTTTTTTATTTATAAAATAGAGTTGAACAACTTGTTGAAATAATTAATTATTAGTTGAGTGACATTAATGTTACAAAATAAAAATTGACTGACTTTTTAATATAAAATAAAATATTTTCTTGAAGAATATTATTATTACTTGAGTGACCATAATTTGAAAAAATACAAAGTTGATAAACAATATTACTACTCTCTTTGTCCTTTTTCATATGAGTTAGTTTGACTAGTTACAGAGTCTAAAATAAATTTGAAACTTATGATCTAGAATAAATAATAGGTATTTGTGTCACTATAACTCATTTCATTAAGTGTAAAATGAATATTTTACAATTAAATTATTATTTAATATAAAATGTTTAGTCTTTCTTGGACAGACGAATAAGGGAAGTAACTGATAAATTGGACAGAGATAGTATTTGAGAAACTATAAAAGAAAATTTAATACACTAGGGTTCAAGTTAGAGGGTCAAAAGATTGATCAGAATGGAGATGAACATTAATAATAATACTCCAAGTAAGTGAGATTTCTTCTTTTTATTCCGATCGTTACCTTTACTTATCTTTTTTTCTTCTCTTTTGTTAATATGATTTTACACTACTAGTATAACTAGATATTCCTAGAATTGCTAAGGATCTTCCACTGGGAATGTAGGATTTGAAATTTTCCTGTTTGGTTTTGTGGGATATCATACTGGAGCTAGGTTTACTTTATACGAAACCGGATGTAGAAAGTGTGGGTTTTGGTATGAACAAGTTATCCTTTCAGGATCTCATTAGGATCTGACTGTAAATTGCAAATTCAAAAGTAAAATCAATTAGTTTTTTTTGGACCATTTCCTCTGATCTATATAAATTGAAAACATGGATGTCTAATACAACGAACTCGAGTACTAATTAAATTTAAGATAACTGGAATGAGTGGGTATCCATGCCGAATTTGCAAAGGAGAAGATCAGAATTAGAGAAGAAGAGAATAGAAGGGAAGATTGAAGAGAAATAAGGGAGGAATTGATTTACCAAAAGTTTTTTGTTGCATTTTCCTCCTTCTGCAGTTATAACAACCTTCAGATAACGTGGCAAGATCCTAAGTCTTATGCTTAATTAATTGATATTTAATCTTGGCCGTTTATTTGTCAAGTAGTTACCCTCCTTCCATGATTCAGCTTCGCATTAAGCTTACTGAGTAAGATCATTACATATCCCGAATTAATTATCCTCTCAGTATTGTTATCCAATAAAAATAATACTATAATCTCGAGTAGTCCCGGATCCCTCGTACGTCTTTAATGTAATCCTACTTGTCACGATTGGAATCTAGACCCCAGACGACACCGGCTTCGTTGACCTCTCAGAGGTCGCAAACAAGCCTACTTACGTCATTCTTACTTTACATAGGCTAATTTTAGCGGAAATTTGAATTTTTTTCGCGAACTGGGGGTCGTGGGTTCGATTCCCGCCCCCAGCCCCTTTTTTTTTCTTTTTCGCGAACTGGGGGTCGTGGGTTCGATCCCCGCCCCCAGCCTTTTTTTTCCTTTTTCGTGAACTGGGGGTCATGGGTTCGATCCCCGCCCCCAGCCTTTTTTTTTCTTTTTTTCGAACTACAGCAGGTACCCGATGAGGTCACAGATTTGAATCCTGGTGGCCTCACCCCTTTATAATTTTATTAAATTTCCAGATTCTTTTATTAAACTTTAGTGTAAATTAACATTGCATTGTTGCTGGAATTGTTTTTCTTCTCCAACCACTTTTAGGTGCAATTTTTTCATAAGTTTAAATAGCTATAAGTGGTTATTCAATTCACTATACTTCATCATAATGAACATCTCATTGTACACCCATTACATACATAAAATACACAACTTATACACCCCAAAACAGTGCCTAAAACACTGCCCTATACACGCCTATACATCAACTTTTCCGGTAATATTTTGATGATCATTATCGTGATTTCCCGCACATAAACACATTCATATTTAATTTAAACACATTATTCATGTAAAAATCTAGCAGAACAACATACCCATCCTACAAATTTGTTAGGGAGCTAAGGACAAGGACATACGAAGGGGAACAACCTTAGTTTCAAGAGTTTAAGAAACGTTCGAAAGAAAGTACTCTTGGAGAAAGAATTCTATGAGAGAAACCCATACCTTCATTGATGTACAAACGAAGAATTTGCTGCCCAAAACTCTCTCCAAAAATCAGTTCAAGTTACCTCAACGTCCACACCACTCAAGGAACAACTTCTCTTCGCCTTAATGTTTTTGGTTGCTTTGTTTTTCTTGAAATTTCATGTGAGTTCTTCAAGTCTGAAGAACTCTTGATGTATTCTCTGGTTTTTGTTGTGCTTGGCAGAATAACGTGAGAGAGATGGAGAACGTGAGAGAGAGAGTTAAGAAGCGTGAGAGAGAGAGAGAGAGAGCTATTAGGATTAGGAGACTAAATTCAAGACTTAGTCAAAGAGAATTTAAATTAAATTAATACAAATCTGATTTATTTTAATTAATATGTGAAAGTACCATTATACCCTTAAAATTTCAGATTTTTAATTAATAATTAAATCACCTCAAGTACCTATTTATTCGATTTTTTTTTGAATCGTCACACTACTAGTGAGGTCTCTTTTGAGTTCTTAGTGTAAGAGAGGCATCTTACTTGTACGTAGACTCTTGGATCAAAAGAAGTGTAAAACTTAATTGTGATAACAATATTATCCAATAGTGCACTTATGAATGGTAATCAAATTTTGTACCGGAGGTTCGTAAATTATAATAAAACTAGTTCTTTGAAACGTGTGTTACACATTTTTTCCCTACTATCATATTTATTTATACATGCCTAATCTCATGTTGTTAATTATTTATCAGATAGTATTAATTATATATAGAGCTTAAATTTCCATCCTAGAAAGTAAAAGTAAAAATACTAAATGAAAATTTTTCTTGGTTGAATATTATTTTTGTCAGTACAATTACAATAATTGTTTTAGTGAAATTACAGTCTCTATAAATATATAAGTTTTGTTGAGTGAAAGTATATTTTTGCATAAGTTTTATAGAGATTCAATCAATATGACCTTATGGTGGCTAGTATATAAATCATTGTGGATTCTCGGTATGTATGGAGAATTTACTATTTAATATTTTATTCATTAGATGTTTTATAACATTATTACTTAGATGATATATAAGATTATATATATTATTAAAAGTGAATAATAGGGATAAAATGATAATTCAACTTTGGACTTTGTTGCCTTTAAAAATGGTTCAATGTCTCATCATCTAAACAAACAATTATTGGAGATGACTACACAAGCAAACTATTGAAAAAGATATGATGATATGATTTAAAAATAATATATATATATATATATATATATATATATA
>NC_028640.1:8522707-8546853 GCF_001406875.1 Solanum pennellii
TATATATATATATATATATATATATATATATATATATAACAGTTAATTTGTTAGATATTTTATTATATTTTAATTTACAACAAAGACAAAATCGTCATCTAACGCTAATGGTAAGAAGTTCACACTTTTGGTGTAATACAAGAATCATAGAAATTTCATCTCCCATGAATTTAATAGTCTTTAATCACAATGATCCTACAATTTTGTATCAAAATCAGGATCATTGTGAAACATTATATTATATACTATCTTACAAAATCAATTAATAAATCAATCAGTGCAAAGATATGAATTATGATGCACTATAGGAATTAGATTTGCATGTCTAAATTCCATGGAAATTCTTTTTTCCAATTTGTAGGATATATGTGTAGCTTATAATAAACACTCCTAAATAAAAGCTCTTTCAACTTAGTTGACGAACCCTCAAATCTTCAAGATCTCAAGTTCTCAACAGACATAGCCAAGAAAGTTCAAAAAATGAATGCTAAAGACATCAAAATTTAATTCTCTGCCTTCTTGACAAACTTAAATCCAACACCAAAAACAAATATCAACAAAAGCCTAACTCGAGGAAAGGGTTCATACAATGTTTTAGTAGAATTAGCAAAATGACACAAACAATAAAAAAACATTGTTATTTGTAGTTTTGATGATTTGACAAACTCAGGGACCTTGTAAAGGTAGCAGGTTTCCTACTTGAGTTTTGAAGATGAAATAAACTCAGGGACCTAGTAAAGGTACCAGGTTCCCAATGTCACTAGCCGGTTGACTGCCAGCTGGAGAAGGTACAGAAAGTGGGTGCACATTTCCCAACTGTGTCAGAAAGTCAGACCTCTCCAACCAATGGCAAAGAGTTTAAGGAAAGTGAATTGTCCATATAAAAGTCACTTTCCTAAACATTATTCCTCAGTTTTTGCAACTTGATAAAGCATTTTCAAGAACACTTGCAAAGGCTATCGAAAATCGAAGCAAAAGAATTATTCAAAACAACAACTGAAATCTCAGCAGCATATAGTGTAGTTGTTTAAGAATATATTCTCTTGGTCTTATATTGTAAACTATTCCTCTGTAAAGGAATTAGTGTGTGGTGTTAAAATTCTAAGTTGTCTAGGAGGGATAGCTTAGTGGGTACAGTAAAATCTACTTAGGCTTGTCAAGCAATAGCGATTATTGCTTCGCTGTGAGATTAAAAACTTTTTCTCACATTTGTTATAATCGGGTTTCACTTTTGCTTGTGAAGATTAGTGAAAACGGTTGAAAATCCTGTGAGACAGGTCGTGGTTTTACTCCTTTAAGCAAGTAGGTTTCCACGTAAAATTGCTGTGTTGTTTATACTGCATTTACTTTCTGTTCATCCTTGTTAGTGTGTCAAGGGACCTGGTCCATTGACTGATAACTGAAGTCACATATTCTATCAAGTGGTATCAGAGCAGACATTCGGTTAACACCAAGGATGTGATATCTGTTCTAGAATGGCTGCTCCACTTAATCTAGAAGAAGGTCAATCTTCAACCAGACCTCCTCATTTCAATGGACATTTCTACAGTTGGTGGAAAGTTAGAATGCATGATTTCCTCATGGCTTAAGATAGTGAGCTATGGGATATCATACTACATGGACCATTTATTCCGATGATAGAAGAAAAGGATGGAGAGAAAACCAGGCTTGTTCCAAAGCCTAGACAAAAATATGATGAAGCTGATAGGAAGAAGATAGAAAAGGGCTACAAGGCAAAAACTCTTCTTGTCTGTGGGATAGGGCCAGATGAGTTCAATCGTGTCTCAGCCTGTGAGTCTGCAAAAGAAATCTGGGACTGTTTAAAAACAGCTCATGAATGAACTGAACATGTCAAAGAATCAAAGATCGATATGCTCACCTCTTTGTATGAAAACATCAAAATGAAAGAAGGAGAAACCATTCACGAGATGTTCACAAAATTGTCCTCTATTACCAATGAGTTGAGAAGTCTTGGGGAACCTATCAGTATGAGCAAGCAAGTCAGGAAAGTTCTTCGAATTCTTCCAAAGTCCTGGGAAAGCAAGGTTGATGCCATTACTGAAGCTAAAGATCTGAAGGTGCTGTTAATGGATGCTCTCATTGGAAATTTGAAGACTCATGAGATGAATCGGAATCATGATTTGTCAAAGACAAAATTCAAAAAGGATAAGTCCTTGATGCTGAAATACAAATCTGATGAAGACTGCAGTGATGATGATATGGATTATCTTATCAATAGATTTCAAAAAATTGTGAAAAAAGAAGAAAGGTTTTAGAAGAGGAACAAATGGTCCTCGAACTGCTACTCAAAATGATACTTGCTACAAGTGTGGAAAAGCTAGGCACTTTATTAGAGAGTGCCATTTACTCAAAACTGAAAATAAGGAATATAAAAAACCAAGAAGTGACAAAGAGAAGAGAAAGGACCTGGTACTCAGTAAAAATGATCGCAAAGCTGCTGCTGACTATGTGGTCAAAAAGGCTCTTGCTGCATGGGGAGACTCTTCAAGTTACTCAGAAGATCCTGATGAACCAAATGACGTGTGTATGGTGGTGGTTCATGAAGAGGAAACCATATTCAATGAAATGTTTGCTTTCATGGCTCATACATAAAATGAAGAAGAGGATGACAAGGTAACTCTTCTTGATATGAAACTTGATTTGAATAATTATTCTCTTAAAAAATTGAGAACATTAGCAAATATTATGATTGATTCAATAATTGAGTTAACCTATGAAAGAGAAATTATGAATGCTGAACTCGACAGTTAACTGAAAACAAGGTTAAATTGGAGGAGAAAATGTCGAAAATGGAAGATAAAATGATGTCTCTAGAGTCTAAAAACACTGAACTTAAAAAATAGTTGACTCAGATAAAGGAAGAAGCTGAAAAGCTAAATGGAAGGTCAAATGGTTTACAAGTTGAAATTGAAGAAAAACTGAAAACCACTGAGAAAAATCTGGGATTGGCTGTGGAGAAGAGCAACAACTTAGAAAAGGATATCGTCAAACTTAAGGAAGAACTTGAAAAATCTCTTAAGTGGACAAAATCCTCTAAGTTGCTGTCAAGTGCAACAAATCAGAGTAATTTCAATAAGAAAGGTCTAGGAAGTTTGAATATCACTCCTCCCTTTAATCCTCACAGTAAGTATGTGTTTGTGTCTGACAATCTGCTTTGTCTTCACTGTGGTAAAAATGGGCACTTAAAGGGAGAGTGTGCTGGCTGGAGAAATTCTCATGAAAGACTCTCTAATTATACTGAAAGGCAAAAAGTACCAAAAGAGAGACCTGGTCCTCCAAAACATGTTTCAACTGATAGATTTTCAAAGAAAAAATCTGTTTCTGCTCCAAAGTCTTTTGTTAGAAAGATTCAAAAACTGCCCTATTGGACTAGATACAATCAGATCACTCCCTTGTCTGCTTTCTGGGAACTCAAATTGAAATGGGTTCCCAAGCTTAACAAGTGATTCTTGTTGCAGGTGAGTGCGAGGAGCAGCAGTCAATGTTGGTATATGGACAGTGGATGCTCTAAACATATGACTGGTGACATAAAAAATTTCCTCTCACTCAAGACACTTCAGGAAGGAGGTGTCTCTTTTGGTGATGGAAAGAAGAGGTACATTTTGGGAGTTGGTAAAGTGGGAAAGTCTCTTGAAGAATCAATTGACAATGTGTATCATGTTGATGGGTTGAAGTACAGTCTTTTGAGTGTATCTCAAATTTGTGACAAGGGAGATGAAGTCAAGTTTACTTCTGAGAAGTGCACTGTGGTTAGTCTAACTACAAAGAAAGTGATTCTCACTGCCTTTAGAAGTAAAAACATGTATGTGGCCAACTTAGAAACGTCTCATGGAGATGATCTGACATGTCTTAGTGCTCAAAATGAAAATGTTGATCTTTGGCATCGTAGACTAGGGCATGTGAGCTCATCTTTATTGAATAAACTGATTTCTAAAGACCTGGTCCGAGTTTGCCAAAGTTGAAGTTTTGTGAAAACAAAATATGTGAAGCTTTTATCAAAGGAAAAAAAATCAGATCATCCTTCAAGTCAAAGAAGCAAGTAAACTCATCAAGAGTACTGGAGCTGTTACACATGGACATATGTGGACCTTTGTAGGTTGAAAGCAGAAATGGCAAGAAATACATTCTGGTGATAGTTGATGATTACTCAAGATACACATGGACAAGATTCCTAAGATCAAAAGCAGAGACACCTGAATAATTGGTGGTGTTATTCATAATGATTCAAACTAAATTGAATCAAGTGATTGTTGGGATTAGATCTGATCATGGAACTGTGTTTGAGAACTCAAAACTGGATCAATTTTGCATGGAGAATGGTACTAGTCATAATTTTTCTACTCCAAGAACTCCTCAACAAAATGAAGTGGTGGAAAAAAAAATAGAACCTTGGTGAACATTGCCAGGACCATGATCATTGAGTCAAATCTTCCTCAAAGATTCTGGGCTGAAGCTGTCAACACATCATGTCATGTTACTAACAGGTGTCTGATAAGGGCTGTTTTGAATAAGACCCCCTATGAGTTGCTTAATAACAGAAAGCCTATGTTGAGCTATCTTAGGGCATTTGGCTGCAAATGTTTTGTGCTGAACAATGGAAAGGATGATCTGGGAAAATTTGATCCTAGAAGTGATGAAGGAGTGTTTGTTGGATATTCTTCATCAAGTAAAGCATACAGAATATTCAACAAAAGAACTCAATGTATTGAAGAAAGCATTCATGTTGTGTTTGATGAAGATGGAAACTTGAAAAGCAATGGATCAAATGATGAAGATGAGGTGATCAAGCTGTTCAATTCATAGAAAATTGAAGGAAGTGAAGCGGATACAGAACAAAAGTTGAAAAATGATTATGATAATAATAATCACAGTCTATCTGAAAAGACTGATGAAGTGGAAAAGTGTGATGAGGTACCTGGTACTACTCTGAATTCCAGTCAGAGTACATCAAACTCTCCAGAAAATTATGACATCTTTGAAGAAGAAGAACATGTTGATCAGCTCAACCAGTCTGCTTTGAGACCAGAATGGAAACATAGTTCATCACATCCTCTTGATAATCTTATCTCTCCTTTGAACTCTGGAATTCTCACTAGATCAAAAACAAGAAATCTAGTTGCATTTTCAGCTTTCATATCATCTATTGAGCCTAAGAATGTGAAAGAGGCATTAGGTGATGCAGATTAGATCAACTCAATGCAAGAAGAACTTCATCAGTTTGAAAAAAGCAAGGTATGGTACCTGGTTCCTCGACCTGCTGGCAGAACAGTGATAACAACCAGATGAGTTTTCAGAAACAAGCTCGATGAAAATGGAGTGATTACTAGAAACAAATCCAGGTTAGTGGTTCAAGTATACAATCAAGAAGAAGGAATAGACTATGATGAGACTTTCGCACATGTTGCAAGGATGGAGGCCATTAGAATTTTAATAGCTTTTGTTGCATTCATGGGGTTCAAGCTGTATCAAATAGATGTCAAAAGTGCATTTCTGAATGGAGATCTGAAAGAGGAGATATTTGTTAAACAACCTCCTGGGTTTGAAGATGCTGAGCTACCAGATCTTGTGTTCAGATTGAATAAGGCTCTGTATGGCTTGAAACAAGCCCCTAGAGCATGGTATGAAAGACTGTCAAAGTTCCTGTTTAAGAATGGTTTTAAAAGAGGAAAAATAGACAATACATTGTTCTTATTAAAAAGAGAACAAGAATTGCTTATTATTCATGTTTATGTGGATGATATAATTTTTGGAGCTACTTCAGAACACTTGTGTGAAGAATTCTCATCATTAATGGGAAAGGAATTTGAAATGAGCATGATGGGTGAACTGATATTCTTTCTTGGCCTACAAATCAAGCAATCATCAAATGGAATATCAATTAGTCAAGAGAAGAACATTAAGGAGCTTCTGAAAATATTCAATATGTTTGACTCAAAACCTATTGATACTCCTATGGGAACAAACTCCAAGCTTGTAGTAGAAGAATCTGATCCTCCTGTGAATCAAACCATGTATAGGGGAATCATTGGGTCCTTGTTATATCTGACTGCTAGTAGACCTGATATTGTTTACAATGTTGGAATGTGTTCTAGGTTCCAGTCATGTCCTCGTGATTCACATTTGAAGGCTGCAAAACGTATTCAAGATACTTGAAAAAAACAGGGGATCTGGTTCTTTTCTATCCAACAAGTGACACTTTTGATCTAGTTGGCTTTACAGATGCTGATTTTTGCTGGTTATCAAGTTGACAGGAAGAGTACTTCTGGAATGGCTTATTTCCTTGGATCTTCACTCATTTCTTGGGGAACCATGAAACAGAATTCAATGGCTCTTTCAACAGCAGAAGCTGAGTATGTAGCAGCTCGTGCATGTTGTTCACAGTTGTTATGGATGAAGCAACACTTGGAGGATTTTGGTATAAACATCAAAGTTATTCCTCTTATGTGTGACAATACTAATGTAGTTAGTATGGCAAAAAATCCAGTTCACCATAAGAGAACAAAGCACATTGATGTTAGACATCACTTTTTGAGAGACAATGTTGAAAAGGGGAATATTGTGCTTACATATTGTCCAACAGAGGAACAAATTGCAGCATCTTCACCAAGGCTCTCAGTAAAGATCAATTTGAGAGAAATAGGCTGAAGTTGGGCATGATGATCTCTAACTGAAATTCGGAGCTTCAACAGTTGAATTCCTTTGATGGCTAAATTTGCAGTACAGGTATCCTTTGTGTCAATAATTTACTATATGGAATAGATCATTTTGGTACCTATTGTAGGTATACTCTCAGGAAGGACTAGCTTAGCAAAGACATGGCTAGAACAGCTGATAAATGAGGATAACACTGTGTTATGGGACCTGGTTCCATTCCAGGTTAGCATTTGTACATTAATTTTAAACTGAAAAAATATGACCGTTGATAATGCCACGTGTCAGTCATCGGTCATTCTGACCATTAATCCCATCGCTTATTCTTCAAGCGACACGTCAAATCAAGGACCTGTCACCATTTCAAATCCTTTTTAAACCCTCGTTATTTCTTTTTGATTTCTCATCCGTCTCTCAACATTCCTTCACTCAAAAAAAAAAGAGGGAAAAGTTAAAGAGAAAATCTGTTCTTCCTTCTTCTTCTTTGTCTTCGAAAAGCTATTTTTTGTTCTTATTCTGGTCAAGATGTCTGATCCTTCTTCAACCTCTAAGCAAATGCTCACTGCTTTCAGCGAAATTGAACCTATTGCTTTTACTCTTCTTCAGCAGTAGAGTCCAGATCTAGTGTTCCTTCGAGTTCTCAGCATTATACTTCTGAAAACCCTTTCCATTCCATATAGATCCGAACAACACTAGTATACCTACTGGACCTGGTCCTTACCATGAGATGTTGCCTAACAATCTATTTGATGGAGACTTGCCAAGAAATAAATCGTCTGAGTCAAGCATTTTGGCAGCAAGTGAAGAACTGGCTATCGAAAGTCTTGCAATGATGAGAGAAGAAGCTAGGGCTGAGCAAAATGAGGCTTTACAAGGTGAAGAGGTAAGAGACACTCAACCCATTTTTGATAAAAAAAAAACTCCAGATTTTGGGAGGTATCTTTCTTCTAACTCCTAAAATTCTGAAAGTGATGAGGAACCCATTAAATGGAAGGTTGAAAATAGGGAGGTTGGGGTTTCTAGAAAGGGAAAAGAAAAGGTAGTGGAAGAGGCTGCTACAAGAAGACCTACTACTAAATCTAATGCTAGGAAGTTGATGGTTGATGCCTTAAAGGCTAGTGCAAGATCTACGGCTGAAATTAGGAGTGCCAGAACTTTTAAAGTATCAAACTTTAGAATGCCTTAATCTAGTGTAAAGAAGTGTCTGCCGAAGAAATGGATAAAAAAAAAAAAGAAGACAAAGTCAGGAAAAACAAAGTCAAAGGATCAAAAAAAGGTTGAGAAAACAAAACCCAAGAAGAAGAGTTCTACTGGAAAACGGAAGAGATCACAGGGACCTGGTACCCAACAAACAGGTGAAGAGGAAGTCAACATGCAGGAAATTGTTGACAACTTGAGAACGCAGGCTATGTTGGCTGGAAGATTATTTGACATGGGAATAATCAATCTTCCCGGCATGGAATCTCTCCATGACATGGTGGAAATTCAATCATGGATGCATCTATTCAACAGGAAATCTCCTATCCTCTACGAAGAAGAAGTGCGTTAATTCTTTTACAACATTCAATTTAAAGAACATGGGAGTATCCTCACAAGAGTTAATGATATTGTAGTGCATCTGGATGAGTTTCTGCTGAGCAAAATTCTCAACGTACCTAGACAAGGAACCAGTTCTGTTATTGGGAAAACTTGTTCGATTGAGTTTGTGTTCTTGGTTTCTAAGATTCCTAAAACAAAGGTTACTGGGGTTTTTAACAAGGTAATGAAGAGAGAGTACCAGTTGGTGTTCGAATTTGTAAACAAAATTCTCCTTCCTCGGACTAAAAAGAGGACTTCAGCAACTTCTGCTGACTTATGGAGATGTTGTGCAGATTCAAAGATCTGAATCTCCCAGGACTTATGCTTGAGCACATGTACAAAACTGTCATTGAGAGGAAAGGCATTCATGGGATGGGATACAGATACTTTCTCACTGAAGTATTCAAACATTTTAAAATTCCTATGAGCGTTGGCAGGGTTGGGACTGTGAAACAAACTTTTTCAGGGAGTACCCTGGTCGAATGTGAGTGTATCAAAGGGAAAGGCAATCCCAAGAGCAAGATGGCTCAACTCATAGACGATTAGGATCAACTCAAGCATGAGGTTGAGGAGCTAACTGTGCGTTTGAGTGGTAAAGATGTTGAAATTGCTATACTCAAAGATGAAATACTTACTGCACCAACTGAGGGACCTGATACTTCTGTGGTTAAGCCCTGGAGAGGGAAAATGCAGAGCTGAGGGCAAGGTTACTGCCTTGCAAGAGAAGGCAATTAAGGATAATGATGCTGCAAATGATCGACTCACTCTCATTATCCAGTCCCTTTCTCATCAACCTCCCCCTTCTTAGTCTGTCCCAATATTTTCCTGTGTCTTCTTTTTGTGGCTTGTCTGTGTGTCGTTGGATTATTAGTTTGTTTTTAATGTACTAAATGTTATCTTGGAATGCTATTTCACTTATTCCCCTGGTGTTCTAGCTAATATCTATTGTGAATGTTTTTTCTTTTCTGTTTGATTGCTATCAAGCACTGATCTTATCTGATATTAGTATTGATATTATTGGTTTACTGTATCTTTTTTTTATGATGCCAAAATGGGGAAGTATAACTGGTAAGTGGCTGAGTTGTGTGTGAGGGGGAATACAGTGAGGGGGAACAAAGTGAGGGGGGAATGCAGTGAGGGGGAACAAAGATGGAGTGGTACCTGAGTATTGTTTGTCATCATCAAAAAGGGGGAAATGTTATTTGTAGTTTTGATGATTTGACAAACTCAGGGACCTTGAAAGGTACCAGATTTTCTACTTGAGTTTTGAAGATGAAACAAACTCAGGGACCTAGTAAAGGTACCAGGTTCTCAATGTGACTAGCCAGTTGACTACCAGCTGGAGAAGGTACAGAAAGTTGGTGCACATTTCCCAACTGCGTCAGAAAGTCAGACCTCTCCCACTAATGGCAAAGAGTTTAAGGAAAGTGACTTGTCCATATAAAAGTCACTTTCCTAAACATTATTCCTCAGTTTTTTCAACTTGATAAAGCATTTTCAAATACACTTGCAAAGGCTATCGGAAATCAAAGCAGAAGAATTAATCAAAACAACAGCTGAAATCTCAGCAACATATAGTGTAGTTGTTTAAGAATATATTCTCTTGGTCTTATATTGTAAACTATTCCTAAATCTATAAAGGAATTAGTGTGTGGTGTTAAAATTCTAAGTTGTCTAGGAGGGATAGCTTAGTGGGTAGAGTAAAATCTACTTAGGCTTGTCAAGCAATAGCAATTATTGCTTGACTGTGAGATTAAAAACTTTTCCTCACATTTGTTGTAATCGGGTTTCACTTTTTCTTGTGAAGATTAGTGAAAACGGTTGAAAATCCTGTGAGACAGGTCGTGATTTTACTCCCTTAAGCAAGGAGGTTTCCACGTAAAATTGTTGTGTTGTTTATACTGCATTTACTTTCTGTTCATCCTTGTTAGTGTGTCAAGGGACCTGGTCCATTGACTGATAAGTAAAGGCACATATTCTATCAAACATATAACATAATGTTAACTTACATTGAAAGTATAACTTAAGAGGAAGGATTAAAAAGAGTACAATTTTCATCAAAATCTGAACCAAGAACAATCTCCAGTATATTACTCACATTGCATGCATAATTAATGGGTAGTGGAAAAGACTCAACAAAATTATTTTTATTTATTCACAATATTATTGAAATTGTAGATTAGATAGATATGATTTAATTAGATTATCACTTAGTGTAGGGGTAAAATAATAATTCAACTTTTAATTTTGGAGCTTCCCACTTATAATAATATGTACTACATTTACCGCACGTGCGCTGCACGTGGTTTGTTTTTCTTTACATTGATTCATGTATGATAATTTGCATTTTTTTTTTGTTTTTTCGCTTGGTGTCATCCATTTGTGTTGTGGTTTATTTTTTTCCCTGTTAAACGCGTAACCCCCCCCCCCCCCACACACACATAATTAAATTTGACTCTGCCTTTATATGTGTTGTCTATCTAGTGAACATTAAGTCCACGAAATTCCCATTCAAGCGGTCCTTGTGGTATTTAGTATTTCATTACATGCCTTGACCCCCATTTTTTTTTACCACAGGTGGATTATGTATGGCATCATTTAATAGATGGTCCTATAATATTTCTTACCATTTTAAAACTTGTTAACATACAATTTTGTTTTTGATGGTTACTACCTGTGTTAATTTATATTTATATCTGTGAAGTGCATTCTTCATGCTGTAGTGTACTTTATGTTTTGAATTTTTATTTTGAAACGCCAGGTTACTGTTTTGTCATTTACTCCATGTCTTCTTTACAATAGTGTATAATCATTTTACTGTATATTTACATAATTGAATATTGTCTAAAGTAATGTCTTATTTGGTAGTCTTCTGATGTAGTTCATAGTGTCTTTTCTTCCACCAATTGATGATTTCATCCACCAATCCTTCATTAGCTTCATTTTGTGCGTATGATTATCCATGTTTAATTAGTTTCCATGTTTGTATTAATCAAATATCTCCTAAAACTTCCTTGTAGAATATTTCTTGTGTATGTCCCTTAGTGTCGCTCTGGTTGTTCAGTCATGATCAATATTTTTGTTGTTGACATCGATATTCCTCTGGATAGTGCCACATACATTTGACCATGTGAGAAAACATGTTTGGATAGGTACAATCCAACATTTGGTATTGTTTGACCTTGTGCCTTATTTATTATCATTGCAAAACACGGGCGTATTGGAAATTATTTCCGAATAAATTTGAAAGGATATCCCTCGTTCTTCGGTGGTGATAGTTTTATTCTTGGAACAAACCTTTTGTGGCATATTCTCCTGTTGTTATTTCTGCATGTATGACATTCCTATCAAAACCTCTACAAAGCAATCATGTCCCATTGCACAACCCATTTGATGGGTCTAGATTCCTCAGCATCATAATGGGTGAATTTTCTTTCAGGACCAACCAATCATATATAATTTAAAAATCCATCAGATATGTATATGTTAAGTTGTATTGATAACTTACCTATGCGGCAGTAGGCTATTCGGTGTTAAGGTGTTGAGGTATTCTTCTTGATAGTAGTTGTTTGTATTATCTTTCGTCAAAGCTGATGTATGTTTTTGTCTCTCCTGAGAGTTTTTCAATCATCAATTCATTTAGCTTATCTACAAATTCATTTCTAGTTGCTAAGATGGCCTATTCTGTTATATACTCCGCGGATCTGTAATTTTGTTCAAGTGTTGGGTAAATTTCCCTCACCAATGATCTCCTGGATTTCCATCATTACTTTGTTCGACAATCATCTGTTACGTAATCGCTATCAAGTTTTCTTTTATTCTGTGTTCTTCTCCGTTTTCAATATGAAGCAATAACTCACTGAATAGGATAATCAAGAGGTGAACTAGACCCATGTAATGACACTAGGTAATTCTTGGTCATTGCACAGTGAACCCGATGAGAGTCCTAAATAACATCCTAGGTACATAAATGGATAAAAATGAAGTACACATGAATGAATGAAGCAGACTCTGTGTTTGCTAAAGAAGGCACCCTAGTTGAGGTCCCATGTGTTGAGCCCTCACTTGGGAAGTCCTAATATTAACTCCATGATTCCAAGGTTTCACGTCATATGAACGAAATATATGTGATATATGTATGTGTTAAATGAAATGTGTTATATATACTGTGTGCAATATGAAAAGAATGCTGATGCATGTTACTCTCATAGCATGACTTTCCTTATTTGATTTGGCAAGTCCAACTGACTTGGCTTTCCATAACTCATATCATTAGGAGAGATCTCTTCTTAATCATGCATGTGCTTGGTGTGTACTTGCATACACCCATACTCAGTACAAGTGTGTACTAATTCCATACAACCCTCTACTTTTAGATGTAGGTGCAGGTGGACGGTAGAGCTTGCGAGACTATGTTGAAGCTATCCGAACATGGAGCATACATCCGGACTTGGTAGGCTCTCATGCTTTCGAGGATGCTTATCTCTTATATTCTAACTTAGACGTAGGCATGAGCTAGTGGGGGATGTTCCACTAGCTTTTCTTTCTTACTTATTTTCAGACGTCATATTAGTGCCATTTTGGCAACTTTATATTAATGCAGTTATGAACTAATTCCTTCATTTGAATATCTTATTATTAGATGGTTATTGTGAACTGATGTGATATAATGCAAGTCTATGTATACTTCAAACCAAACAAAAGTTTTAAATTTTCTACTAAAATTAACCTATACGATGCAATGATAACGTATGTGGGCTTGTCTGCGACCTCCGAGAGGTCAAAGATGCCAGTTTCGTCTAGGGTCTAGACCTCGGTCGTGAAAAATGTAGTATCAGAGCATTTGGTTTATTTCTAAGGATAATAATGTTCTCCAACCACATGGAGTAATTTTTTAGTTATGGTAGTGAAGTGTACCGCTATCATGATTTAGAGACTGCATGATGCGTAGGAAAATTCCCGTCTTCTGATCTTATCATACCTTCTCTAATGTTTGATTACTTGGTGTTATGAGGGTATCTAACATCAATTTTTATTTTTAATAAAATGAACACAAGGAGGAACGCTGGCCAAGAAAGAGGAGAAGCAGCTGCTCGGGGCAACCAAGTTCCACCCCGGGCTCCAACTGTAGGAGTGGCCTTGCCAGTTAACCCTGCTGGGTTGACTAATGCGGAAGTGAGGACCGCTTTGGCACAAATGGCTCAAGCCATCACTGTGCAGGCCCAGGATATGACGGCCCAGGCCAACAGACAGGAGGTTCAGCGGGAGAACCCACTAGCCCACAACATGGCGAACAGGTTGCAGGATTTTACAAGGATGAATCCTCTAATCTTTACGGGATCTTAGACTTCAGAGGATCCTCACGAGTTTGGGGAGGAGGTCCAGAAGATTCTGGTGGCGATGGGGGCCACAGAGATTGAGAAAGTTGAGTTGGCCTCGTACCAACTGAAGGATGTTGCAGAGACCTGGTGCGAGATGTGGCAGGATAGCAGGGCATTAGGCGGAGGTCCGACCACTTGGGAGCTATTTAAGACAGCCAATCTGGAGAGGTTCTTCCCCAAGAAGATGAAAGAGGCTAAGGTTGAGGAGTTCATCAACCTTAAGCAGGGCTCGATGACTTTCTAGGAGTATTTTATGAAATTCATAAAATTTTCCAGGTATGACACTCCTCTTGTGTCGAACAGCAGGGACGAGATGAGCAGGTTCCTTATAGGAATCTCAAAGGACTTGGAGGAAGAGTGTTGGGCTGCGATGCTCCATGACAACATGGACTTATCCAGCCTGATGGTGCATGTCCAGCCGGTTGAGGACAACAGAATGAAAAGGAGAGTCATGAGGTCAGGAGGCCTAAACCTTTTGACCAAACAAGTCCCAGCACTGGTGGTGGAAGGAGCACTTTTGGAATTCGTGATCAGCCCAGATGTAAGAAGGGACATCAGAGTTCAGGGAACTCTAACTCTCAGAGGAGTACAACACCCAGAAGAGGCAGACCCGAGACCTAGAAGGAAAATGGAGGTGATGTGCAGCGTCCCAGAATGAATTGTGGCAAGTGTGGCCGTATTCACAATTTAGAGTGAAGACTAGGCAGAAATGCCTTCTTCATTTGCGGAAAGAGCGGACACATGGTCAGGGACTGTCCACATAAGGGTTCAGGCTGGAGGTAATGCTCAGCCTAGGACTAATCCCAAGCATGCTACTGCATCCGAGCCTCCTAAGAGGAACAAATTCTACGGCTTGAAGGGCAGGGAGGAGCAGGAGAATTCTGTTGATGTGGTCACAGGTATGCTACAAGTCTTCTCAACCTCTGTTTATGCTTTAATTGATCTAGGGTCTACGCTTTCTTTTGTGACTCCCTTGCTTGCTCGTACTTTTGAAACACTGCCTGAGGTTTTGCATGATCCTATCGTACTTTGTACTCCCTTCGGAGAAAATGTAAGAGCTGGCTCCATGAATGACTTCGATATTATACTTGGTATTGACTGGCTCCATAAATGTTATGCCTTCATGGATTTCCATAGTAGGGTTGTGAGATTCCATTTCCCTAATGAAGTAGAGCTGGGCTGGGAGGGGTACAATTCGAGTCGTTCAAGTCCCTTGATTTTGAACCTAAAGGCTAATAAAAAAATGTCCAAGAGATTGTTATGCCATCTTATGCGTGTCAACGATCTAGATCATGACATTGCTTCCATAGACTCTGTGCCTGTAGTGAATGACTTCAAGATGTTTTCCCAGATGATTTTCCTGGAGTCCCTCCCCCTCGAGAGATTGATTTTGGTATCGACCTAGATCCCGATACCAAACCAATTTCAATTCCTCCCTACATAATGACTCCAACTAAACTCAAAGAGTTGAAGCTTCGGTTAAAAGATCTCACTGATAAGGGTTTCATCCAGCCGAGCATATATCCTTGGGGTGCTCCAGTGTTGTTTGTGAAAAAGAAAGATGGAACCCTTAGGATGTGTATTGATTATCGGCAGCTCAACAAAGTCACTATCAAGAATAAGTATCCACTTCCCAGAATAGCTTATTCGATCAGCTCCAAGGGTTTAGTTTCTTCTCGAGGATTGATCTTCGTTCCTGGTATCATCAGCTTAGGGTTAGGGATGAGGATATCCGAAAGACAGACTTTCATACCCATTATGGTCATTATGAGTTCCTAGTCATATAATTTGGTCTCACTAATGCACCTGTAGCATTTATGGACCTCTTGAACCGAGTCTTTCGAGAATACCTTGATTTTTTCGTCATAGTATTCATTGATGACATCCCATTTACTCTAAGACCAAAGAAGAGCATGAACAACATTTGAGACTAACCTTGCAGGTACTTAGACAACATCAGTTGTATGCCAAGTTTAGCAAGTGTGAATTCTGGCTTAGATCAGTAACCTTCCTGGGTCATGTTGTGTTTGATCAGGGTGTGGAGGTGGACACCAGAAAGACTGAGGCTTTTAAAAATAGGTTAAGACCTCTTATTCCCACTGATATCCGTATCTTTTTGGGATTGGATGGTTACTACCGCAGGTTCGTGGAGGGTTTTTCTTCCATTGCTTCCTCACTGACAGCTTTGACTAAGAAACAAGCCAAGTTCAAATGGACGGAGACTTGTGAGTAGAGTGTCCAGGTGCTCAAGGACAGAGTCACTTGAACTCAGTGCTTACGTTTCCTAAATATGGTGAGAGTTATACTATTTATTATGATGCATCTAGGGTTGGTTTGGGTTGTGTTCTTATGCACGGTGGTAAGGTGATAGCCTATGCGTCCAGACATCTCAAGGTTCATGAGAAAAATTATCCCACTCATGACCTGGAGTTGGAAGCTGTGGTGTTTGCATTAAATCTATGGAGGCATTACTTGTATGGGGTGCATGTGGATGTATTTACAGACCACAAGATTCTCCAGTACGTGTTCACGCAAAGGGAGCTGAATCTACGTCAGTGGAGATGGTTGGAGCTGTTGAAGGACTATGACATGAGTGTCCACTACCATCCAGGGAAGGAAATTGTTGTATCTATTGCTTTGAGCAAGTTGAGCATGGGGATTACAACCCACATTGATGATGAAAAGAAGGAGTTAGTGAAAGATGTACACAAATTGGCCAGACTGGGTGTGCGGTTGATTGACTCTACTAATGGGGGTGTTTCAGTTCATCCGAGTTCTGAATCATCCTTGGTACTTGAAGTCAAGAAGGTTAGCATCTTGATCCTGTGTTGATGGAGTTGAAGGACTAAATGCTGATAAAGACGAATGAGTCCTTTGCTTTGGGTGGTGACGACATACTTAGGTACCAGGACAGGCTTTGTGTACCCGATGTGGATGATTTGCGAACTAAGATTATTGTAGAGGCTCATGGTTCCAGTTATTCGATACATCCAGGTTCCACCAAGATGTATCATGACCTCAAGCAGATCTATTGGTGGGATGGCATGAAGAAGGACATTGATGAGTATGTGGCCAGGTGTCCTAATTGTCAGAAGGTTAAGGCGGAGCACCTTAAGCCTGGTGGTCTCACTCAGATGATTGAGGTTCCGACTTGGAAGTGGGAGGCCATTAACATGGACTTCGTGGTTGTTCTTTCGAGGACTAAGAGACAACGTGACTCAATATGGGTTATTATGGACATGATGACTAAGTCTGGCCACTTTATCCCTGTGAAGTCTACTTACAGGGCCAAGGATTACGCGAGACTCTACATTGATGAGATTGTGAGGTGGCATGTGATTCCTTTGTCTATCATTTTGGATAGAAGAGCTCAATTCACTTCGCATTTCTGGAGATCCTTCCAGAAGAGCTTAGGCACGCAGGTAAAGCTCAGTACTGCCTTCCATCCTCAGACAGATGGGCAGGCAGATCGCGCCATTTGGACATTGGAGGTTATGTTGAGAGCGTGTGTGATTGACTTTAGGGGTAGTTGGGACGACCATCTTCTATTGATAGAGTTCTCGTATAATAAAAACTATCACTCTAGTATTGGGATGGCACTGTTTGAGGCAATGTATGGTAGGAGGTGTAGGTCTCAATTGGGTGGTTTGAGGTTGGATATTCATCCATTTTGGGTCCACAGATCATTCATGAGGCCGTAGAGAAGGTCAGGGTGATTAGGGAAAGGTTGACTACTGCTTACAGTAGGCAGAAGTCTTAAGCATATAACAGGAAGCAGCCCTTAGAGTTTGATGATGGTGACCAAGTTTACTTGAAGATATCACCCATGAAGGGGGTGATGAGGTTTGGGCAGGAAGGGGAAGTTGAGTCCGATGTACGTTGGGCCATACGAGATTCTACAACGTGTGGGTGAGGTGGCCTATGAGTTGGTGTTGCCTGTGGAGCTATATTTCATTCATCAAGTCTTCATTTTTCTATGTTAATGAAGTGCCTTGGTGATCCAGCATTGATTCTGCCTATTGAAGGTCTGGGGGTTGATGAAGACTTGTCCTATGAGAAGGTTCCTGTTGAGATTTTAGACCGACAGGTGAAGCGGCTGATAAACAAGGAGGTTGCCACAGTAAAGGTATTGTGGAGAAACCATATTGTTGAGGGTGCTACGTGGGAGGCTAAGGCCGATATGAGATCCCGCTATCCTCATATTTTCAGTTCTTAAGGTTAGGCTTCCTACTCTTAAGTCTAAGTTTCCTTATCTCCTCTATTCTTTGTTGCTATTGCTTGACTGTGTAAAGTACTTACGTTATAACAGGACTGACATTGTGCTAGATAATTAGAAGTGTCATTCGGGGACGAATGTTCTTAAAGGGGGGGGGGGATAATTTAACAACCCAAAAATGACTATGCGAAGTAATACCTAAACGTACATAAAATGCCTAGATTAAACCGGGTTTACACGACTTGATGCTCGTAGAACCAGACCTCAGAACCTATACAACAGCAAAGCCAACCAACTTGGTGAGTTATTTGATCTAGGGAAGGTTAGGTCCAGCCATGTAGGGCACCCGAATATTAAGATTCACCTGGATGAGTCTTAACCAGACTTAAAAGGGGTAATCTTAGGTTTGGAAGGTCTAGGGGTAAAATGGTCTTTTCCAAGATCAGGGTAGTATTATAATTACCCTAAGTATTTAATTAATGATGTAATTAATGTAATTAGGGGACGGTCTCGGTCGGGTCGACCCGGATTGACCCGGTTCGCGAGTTAGGCTTTACCGAGTTTGATCCTTGGTGGAAGCAATATTAAGTTGAATTAATTGGTATTTAATTATCTGATTTAAGTAAGGGCATGTTATTCATTTCACTTAAGCCTTAGGAAATCAAAATTTTAATTTAAATAACAAAGAGTCCTAGTTTGAAGTCTTTACCTAAAATTCCTACTCCTAAACTTACTCTCACATCTCTCCACTCTCATTCTCATGTCTCTCCATTCTCATTCTCACGCTTCATATTTAGTAAAAATAAAAAATCAAAAGTTCATCACTCTTGAAGAACTTGTACGCAAAAACTCAAAAGAAAAACAAAACTAAAAACGAAAAGCAAAAACATTTTTCTTGACGGGCTACGCGTGAGGCTTCGGTGGTGAAGCATTGTTTTCGTGGGAGTTGGCAGCGCATTGGATCAGGTTTGGAACGGCGTTGAACGATGAAAAAGGTATGGGTTTTTTCCTCTTGGTCCTTTCCCAAGAGACCCCTAGGATTCAGTCATATTCTAATCCGAAATCTAGAAGTGTTTCCCCTTAGTATGTTCTTGTCACTAGCTCCCATCGATTGTTGTAGGTTGGGTATATTTGCTGGTAGAGTTTAGGGATGTAACGTGTTTTTGTGATGATTATGTTCATGTATGTATGCTCGGATTTATGTGATTGTTAAGTATGTATTTTTCAAAACTATGTGAAAATGGCATGTTAAATCCTTGCGTTTTGTATTCAATTACTGATAGAAATCGTGATGTTCATGGATGGTGTGATGTTGATGAATTGAGTGAAAACTCTTGGCCAAATGTAACCAAGAAAAATGCACATAATAATGTACGAAATTTCCAACGAATTGCCTAAGAATCTAACGTATAAATCTGGAAATTTGGTCTCGACATAGGCAGCATTGAGGATATGGATTTCAAAAAAAATTTAAAATGTGTGAGGTCATCAGGGATAGAACCCGAGACCTCACTATATGTAAGTTGCTGAAAATTCAATAATAAAGATGAGGTAAGGGGGATTCAAAATGGGGTAAGGCTCAAGTGAAGAAATGAAAGAGGGAAAACTAAATAAAACGAGTTGTGTGGGGATCGAACCAACAACCTCTTGGATATGTGAGGAAGTTCGGAGAATAATTAAAGAAAAGTAAAAAAGAGGTTGTGGGGGACCGATCCCACACCCTCTCGGCCTCAAACGAAAAAGGAAGGAAAGAAAATAAAGAAAAAAAAAGAACTGTAGGCATTGGGGCTCAACCTAAGGTCCCCAAGCTAAAATTTTAAATAAAAAATATATATATAAGACTAAGTTTTGCTCAAGGGATTTGAAATCGGGTTTCCTTGCCCAATATCGTAGTGATACATAAGTCTTACGTGAATAAATAATTAGTGAATGCCGCCTATAGGAATTGAACTCGATACCTTGGCATGCTTACCAGATGCATAAGTTCTTTACCACATAATCTTGGGTAAGTATAAGTCACTTAGAATAATTATGAACGAAGCCTTATGGCTTGTACGTATGGGTTCATAATTCCAGTGTACGTTTAAAAATAAGTAAACCTACGATGTATGTGACCCTAGGAGGGTTAAGTAAGAGTGTGAAACACATTAAAAGTCCAAGTGCATTAGCATATGACGAAAGGAACATTCACGTAATGGGGTGAGTAATTACGAGGAGCTAATATGCTAAATTTAATGAATGTGGTGACAACATGATAAGAGGCTAATATGAAAGACGAGATCAATCTCAAATGATCCTAATAAGTGTTACCAGCGTACTCACCTATGAGAGTGTAAAACTAATAAAGAGACTAGTCTCTAAGAAACACTCCAATGAAAGTATTGAGATTAATGCACACTTAATTCTAATGATTAGATGAGAAATCACCTAATGAGCAGTGATGCCCTCATGCAGAAGCCAACTGCTATGATGTATGAGATGAATGTAATGGAACTTTATACCGAGCACCGATAGGCTAGCTATGAGTCACGATTCCTTCTTTAGGGAAGGAAGAGATTCGGGTAAATCTCATGAGATGAGACTGTCCATTTAGGCGGGTATGGGTCTCCTCATTTGTCCTAGTCTTTGAACCTATGCTGCCAACATAGGGTTCTAGTAGGGTTCATTTCCCTATATAAATTAGCATGTTTTGGTTTCACTTTGGCCAGTGATTCCATCTCTTTTCGGTGTGGGGTAGACACTGGATTTCATAAATCTCACATGATCTATGTCGGTTAAAGTTAAAGTTCACAAAGAAAGAAGGAGGCCAACCTCATATAATGCACACAATGAAATGAATGATACCTAGGGTGTTTGCATAGGATAATCAAGAGGTGAACTAGACTCAAGTAATGATACTACGTCATTCTTGGTCATTCCACAGTGAACCCGATGAGAGTCCTAAACAACATCCTAGGTATATAAATGGATGAAAATGAAGTACGTATGAATGAATGAAGCAGATTCTATGTTTGCTAAAGAAGGTTCCCTAGTTGAGGTGCCATATGCTGAGTCCTCACTTCGGAATTCCTAATGTTAAGTCAGTGATTCCAAGGTTTCACAGTATATGAACGAAAGATATGTGATATATGTCTGTGCTAAATGAAATGTGTTATATGCTGTGTGCAATATGAAAAGAATGATGATGCATGTTACTCTCATAGCATGACTTTCCTTATCTGATTTGGCAAGTCCAACTAACATGGCTTCCCATTACTCATATCGTTAGGATAAAGCTCTTCTTAATCATGCATGTACTTGGTGTATACTTGCATACACCCATACTTAGTACGAGTGTGTACTAATTCCATACAACCCTCTACTTTTAGGTGCAGGTGTAGGTGGACGCTAGATCTTACGAGACTACGTTGAAGCTATTTGTACGTGAAGCATTCATCCAGACTTGGTAGGCCCTCATGATTTCGAGGATGATTATCTCTTATATTCTAGCTTAGACGTAGGCATGAGCTAGTGGAGGATGTTCCACTAGTTTTTCTTTCATACTTATTTTCTGACGTTGTATTGGTGCCATTTTGGCAACTTTATATTAATGCAGTTATGAACTAATTCCTTCATTTGAATATCTTATGATTAGATGGTTGTTGTGAACTGATGTGATATAATTTAAGTCTATGTATACTTCAAAGCAAACAAAAGTTTTAAATGTTCCGCTAAAATTAACCTATACGTTGTAATGATGACGTATGTAGGCTTGTCTGCGACCTCCAAGAGGTCAATGATGCTGGTTTTGGCTGGGGTGTAGACCCCGATCGTTACATCTTTGTATACAAAAACACACAGATTACTAAATGCGTGCATCTATTGTTATTCAGACAAAAAAAATTTAGTGGGAACACTTTCGAGGTGACAACCAACTTAAAAGTAAACAAAAGTCAAGAAAATTGATCAAACTATATTTTAATTATACCTTGTGACAATTAAAACTAAATTAAGCTTGTATGTATGACTTCCTAGTTAAGTGGTATACAATCACAATAACAATAACATGTCTAGTGTAACCACACAAGTTTGGTCGGGTTAGGTTGCTGTGTACGCAGTCTAAATCCTACATTGTGAAGGTAAAAAGGTTGTTTCTAATAGGCCCTTTGATCAAGTAAAATTTAATTTTCAGGTTTAAGGAATAAATACAAACCATCATAAAGTGAAAATAAACTAACAAATAATAAAAAATAAAGGAAAACAGTTTTATATGGTAATTTGATCCTTATACTTCCTCTAAAGATCATAAAAAAAGAGATGTTTTTTTCCACTTCAACTATGTGTAGGCCTGTAGAAAACTTATATAGTACATGAAAATATTCAAGAATCCATAATTGAAATTTCATTGCTTCATGTAAAAGTCTATTTTCTTTATTTAGTCATGCGACACAGTGTCATCACACTCCTGGATCAGTATTTAACACATCCTTTTCAAGAGGAGCAACTATTCTTAAAAAAAGTATTTTCCTTTTTTCTTTATGCAATATTGTGGGGTAACTAATATAATGGATTACCATTAAAACTAGGTATAACACAATAATGTTAGCTATAATACAGGTGCATAAAGTTTGGAATAGGGTGGAATTATTGATCTTCAACCAAAGATTTAGCTGCGGAAGTTTGGAGAAACCATCTGAATCCTCCTTAGGACATTCCTTAGAGTTCATGAAATCATTTGGACCCGCAGTCATGAAAACTTTCTTTTACTAAAGGTGAAATGTAAAAGAGGTTCCTGTATAAACTAATCTAGCACAAAATATGAGTTGGACCGACCATCCTTGAACAGTTGCACCAACTTAAAATTAGTGAAATAACAAATTTGGGATGGAAGTAGTAAAGAGGTTGAAAGAGTAAAGCCTAGATCCAAATTAAAATATATATACTAATTGAAGAACAACTATACATGTTTAATGCATATTTGTTATGTTTTTCTTGCTGAATGGACTGTGTAGGAGGAATAACCAAGGTATCAACATCTAGAATCCTTTAAATATCATTTTTTGAAGAGACCTTGATAGTCGTAATCTATTATAGTTGGTCCGCTAGGCAGAGGTAGCGATCATCATAAGTATAAACTTCTTGAAGTTGTTCATCATCTTCTCCATTTTGTTATAATTTGGAGCCAAAGCTAAAATTACAAACAATGAATTCCTTACTCTATTAATTCCTTTGTGCTTTGGGTGCATTGGACATGGGATCAAAGGCCTTAAGATTTTTGCATGAAACTGTTTTTGAATAATCACAATTATTCAAGGTCGTTTGTTGCACTTTTATAAATAGCTATACATTTGAATTAGGGTGTCGAATTGTTACGAAAGTAATTATTGAGCAAAGATATTAAGTAATTCAAATTAAAGGGTCTAAAATAAGTACCCACCTAAATCTCGATCACATTACTGCAGGCCAAAAAATGATTTGAAAGAAAAAGTCAGAAAAAAGAAGCGTTGAGATAATACCTTTTGAGTGAATTTTGAAGAAATTTCCACAAGCTGTTGGCAATGTTCTGCCTCTAGAGGAGTCGTTTGCAATTATATGCCTCTAGAGGGCATTTTTTCAAACTTTTTATGGGTGTCAAAATAAGTCGTGCTTGTGCAGATTTGGAATACCTGTTGAGTGAATTTTGAAGTCCACAAGCCATTGGTAATGTGCCTCTAAACGGTATTTTTTCAAACATTTCAGAAGCCGTTAAGATAATGCCCGTTGAGTGAATTTTGAAGCCCTTCCAGAAGTGGTTGGCAATGTGCCTCTACAGGGATTTTTTTAACACTTCATGGGTGCCAAAAACACTTGCCATGGGCTTTCAATTTTTTCACTGAGAATGAACTTGATAATCACTTATGATCATGTTCTTTACTATTACACTGGTAACAATCAAGATGATCTGAAAAAAAAATACAAAATGCAAATAAATGTAACAGAGAAAATGAAGATTGCACCAAGGGAAGAAAGTAGACAATCAATTAACCATTCAAACCTAAAGCAACCAAAAGAATAAGATTGAGAAGAATAGTATAAATCAAGAGCGAGGAAAGAAATAAACAATATAAAGAGACCAAATAATGCTAAGGGCTGAAAAGGTTTACCCGGAGAAGGAACAAGGGGGATAACACATCTCACCAGAGGACGCGACTTATGTTTTTCTTAAAAAAAATTAATCAAGGGCATAAATGGCAAAAGAAAGGTAAATATTGGAATGCTGGATTGTGGTGGCGCCACGTCACCAGCTGTGGGTTTCTTTATATATATATATATATATATAT
>NC_028640.1:8546934-8554853 GCF_001406875.1 Solanum pennellii
TATATATATATATATATATAAAGATTCCTCCTGGTTGAGGAAATTGTATACTCTAATTGAGCACCAAGAAGCTAAAGGAAGCAAAGCTCATTAACTTATTTTACCATTTACATGTTAATTAGTTGTTTTTTTCCTCCTCTACTTCACTTTTAACCTTTTTATCTAGAAGGTTCTTTTGTGAAGATTCTCTAGTTTGTTCTTTATTGTATCGTATAGTTGTTCTAACCACATGGGAATGCATTCTTGACATTTTTGCAATTGACTTATTGAAAATTTGTAATGCAGATCAAGTATATGAAGGATATGTATTTATCCGACCTCAATGATTTTTATGAAAACATTGTTTCTAAAGTGCATCAAGTATGTCATTAACATCCCTCTAAGTGCTTCATCATAGTTTCAAATTTTTGTTGGCTCCCTTGCCATTTCCTTAAAATGACACACTATCATTTGCATATAGCATGCACCAACGTGTAATGCATATTGCATTTTATTGGTTATTTCCTTATTTGGAACTCCTCAAACTAGGAATTGATGCAGAAAGATCAAAACACTAAATTAGCAATTTTGCTTCTTTGGTTCCTTTCCTATTAGTTGTCAATTGTTGTCTTGAGAAACAGTGCTCTCATAGTGGGAATATGTTGTGATGAGGCTTAAGGAATTATTGTTGTTTTTTTTTGCTTTCAGTCTAGGAATTAAGGCTTCCCTTGTTCTTAGGGCAAGTCTTGATTTATCTGATTCTAAAGAACTTGAGTCAGTATTCTGCTAAATTGTGTGAACCTTGCGCACTATGTTATTTCTTTATGCATTTCTTAACCTTTCCACCCCTTCGTTTCCGTGGAAGGTTCTTGAAGCATGAATTTCAAAGGTTAGCAAAGGGCAAGAAACAAGACTCACTAAACTAATTTTTTTCTCTGATTTTATGCATGACTCTCTTAATCAGGGTCTTCCAAATGAAAGAACTTAAAAACCCAAGATGTTGGAGATGACGCTGGAACGCACTATGCTGTTCTTGCGCCTTAACAAACCTGATATTAACTTGGTCACAAGGAGAAACTGCGTTCGGTTGAGAATAAGTTTCTTTGTAAGAGGCAAAAATCTACACAAGCTTACTTCTTCTCTATCGAAGGGATAAATTCCTCAGGCTTCCATCCATACAAGTCAGGTATGCAGTCCGAACTTGTTTGAATAATATAAGCCAATTGTTTTCACCTTGTTCAAGTTGTTTCCCTCTTGTGTTAACAGCATTTACATTTTCAGTCGAGTTTTTTTTTCTTTGGGAGAGGGAGGTTGATAACTCGGAACTTTTGATTATTTTCCCAGTATAAATCTCTTAAGTTATGTCTGATCTCTCGTGCTACTTCTACTTTGTTCTAATGTCTCATCTTCTTACATAATCGAGCAGAAGGTATGAAGGTCAAAGATTTGAGTAGAAGGTTAGTAGGGAGTCGAGTGTTGTCGTACTTCCAGTAGTATGATTTAGGTTGCTCGTACTTTTTTTCCAACGGCTGCTTATATTACTTGAAAATATAACTCAAGTAAAACTGACCTTATATCAGAGAATGCAACAAATTAGAAGTAACGATAAAAGACTGAAATATAAGATAGTGAAGAAGGGGGATGAGTATTGGAACATCACGAGTCAATTTAGTTATGTAGTCGTATTAATTTTGAGCAGTCCCTATCCCTGTTTAATTCTGATTACGTTTCAACAGTTATTGTCTAGTTAGGTTAGGTTTATTACTTTAGCTCGTTTAGGAGTCTTTCCACTGTAATTCTATTTAAGCACCTTTCTGTCGTCATTAATATAAATTATCGTCTTTCAACTTATAGCAAGTCTTTATATGGTATCAGATCTCTTCACGCCCTAACGAGAACGGTCCAATTTTTGTTCTGTTTTCCTTCTCCTCACACAGATCAACAATGACCAATCCAAAGGGACCAATGATGAAAATAATCCAACAGTTCTCAATGCTAATAACACAATGGGCAGCAACATAATCATTCAGTTTAATCCTGCTTCCAAACTACCCATTAAACTAAGTGGTGGTCACAACTTCGCCACCTTGAAAGCCCAATTTTCCATGCTTATGTATGGCTATCACCTCTTTTGCCATCTTGATGGGACCACTCCAGCCCCCAATCTCATTATTTGCGCGCGGTACAAACATATCTCCTGATCATGCCTTCTTACCTTGGTTCCGCCAAGATAAACTCATCCAGAATGCCCTTATGGCTTCTGTCGAACCCACCATTGCTTCTATTGTTGCTACCGCTGACTCGGCTAAATCAGCTTGGCATGCTTTGCATACCACTTCCGCGAATAAGTCACAAACTCGTGTGTTGACAAGCTCAGATTTCTCAAAATTGGGGATGAGAGACTCGGTAAATTTCCATAACAATAAAACCCTACTTTTTGCTACTACTATCACTTCTTTTATAACTAATTTATAGTGCCCATATTCTCTCTGATTCCTTCACATGTTTTTCCTAACCTTTTATTCAAAATCGGTTAATGATTTTGTCCTTCACTTAACTCGTGTGTTGTGCCTAGCTGGCAAAATTAGTTCAACAACGTTGGCCTCCACCTCACTATTTTCATTCATAACAATACTTTGTTTCTAAATGAAAACCCTGTCCATAAGGTTCGGTAAGGGAGGATCACCAGTTAGTTAAGTTCAAAGGAGTAATTTTTTGTATTGAGCTACCCACACTGCTTCTTTGCATGGAAACATGAAAAACAGTATGAACCCGGGTAGCCTTTGGTAATTCTAACTTGTAAGCAACTTCTCCAACTCGTTTAAGAATCTGGAAAGGCGTAAAAAAACGTATGTCCAACTTGTAGAAGGAAGCTCCCTGAGATAAGTCTGACGATTAGGTTTTAATTTGACATAGACCAATCGCTAACTGAAAATGTGAACTCTGTGCACTTGGCATCATCAAATTTCTTCATGTAAACATGAGGCTTGCTAAGATTCTGTTGGAGCAAGGTCAAAATCTGATCACGCTTCACTAAAGAGGCTTCAACTAAGTCACTGGAAGTACTTCTCAAGATGTAACGTGCTACTATAGGAGGTTCACGACCGCACAAAGCCTGAAAAAGGGGTCATGCCCGCGGAAGATTGATAGAAAATCTTGTACCAATACTCGGCCCATGGAAGCATGGCAACCCATTCAGTGGGACATCAACAACGAAACACCTCAAATATTTCTCAACACACTTACTAAGAGCCTTGATTTCCCGTGTGTTTGAGAATGGTAGATGGTGCTCACAGCAAGCGACATCCCCTACAATATATTGATCTCTTGCCAGAAGGAATGTAAAAACCAAGGGTCCCTCTCAGTGACAATACTGAAAGGAGGTCCATGAAGACAAATAATTTGAGTCACAAAACCTTCTACGATAGTATTAGTAGTAAAAGTCGATGCCAGTGGAATGAAGTGACCATACTTAGATAAACTATCCAAAACTGTCATAACGGTGAATCTTTCTTATGAACTAGGGAAGCAAGTTATGAAATTCATGGCAATGTCCTCAAAGAAGATCTAGGACAGTGGTGAGATGATCCAACTGGGACTTACAATTTGTACTATAGACAAGGATGTCGTCGAAAACAACAACCACAAAATGGCGAAGACAAAGCCGAAGTACCTCATTCATAATAGCCTGGAAAGTGGAGGGTGTATTGGATAACCCAAAGGGCATTAGCAAGAACTCATAGTGGCCCTCATGAGTTCAAAAAGCTGTTTTCGTAATGTCATCAGGCTGAGAAAGAATTTGATGGTAATACAGACAATAAGGAACGCTTTGAAAAATAATTTTGCCATGAAGTAATGAGATTCAAAGTAACCAACACAAAAACTCCATGCACCATCCTTCTTGGTCTGGTACTTGGTCAAATAACTCCATCGTGGAGCATATCTGTCGCAAGTTGCTCCATAATTTGGTTCTAAAAATAGGGGTAGCAACATGGCTTGACATTTATTGGCCCGGCCCCAGGCGTTAAATCTATAGCATGATCCTGGAATTTCATAGGTGGTAAGCTGGGGAGCTTTTAGAAAACATCAGCAAAGGATTCCAATAGAGGCGCTAATAGAAGAGGCTTATCAATGAGGGTTGTGTTCGTAGTATTAGTTAACTTTAAGCAATAAAAATAAGCAATGGAATATGTGGTAGCCAAACATAACAAACTATGGAGTTGTACTCATTGAAGCTCAATTGGAGAGTCCCCCACCCAATGAATAGGAGAACCATTCATGGAGAATTCGAAGATGCGGGCTGCATAGTCAGTGACAACTGGTCCCAATGTTGCTAACCACGAGACATTCGAAACCACGTCTTATCTATTAGGATATAAAACATACAGATCCATATGCAAATCATACCCCTGACTGTGCAAAGGAACTCCACGCACAACCCCATCACAACAGAGACATTGGCAGGAAAACTAGGACTGCATTCATCACCATGTGAAAATAATTGGCAGCCCTTACTTTTATAAAATATGCGTACTACCCCATCCATAAGGATTTAATTGGAGAACCATCAAAAATGCCAATAAAATGCAAAGTAGTTGGTAAATCTCCACCAAACAAAGCTTGATATGAAATAGAAGAATGATCTTGTACCTCCAAAAGTTTCAAATCTTTGGCCAAAACTTCATAGATTCGAATGGTTCCATCGACTCTAGCGATGACTTTGAATCTTCAGTAAGAAACAATAATTAGGGTAGCGCCTAAAATTTGTGAGAAGGAGAGAATTTATCATCACAATTGTAGCATAAGCCTGTCTCACGACGACTATGTAATTCAACAGGGGATAGACATTTGAAAGGTTTCCAATTCGGGAGTTCATGTGGTGGTGCAGTAGGGACTAATGCCAATGAGGAAGGTTTGAAGGAGTGGTGCATCAGAGTAGAACTAGGTAAAATCAGATTTGTTCTAGCAAAGGTGGGCTGGGTTGACCCTTTCTCAGAGCTCATCCTCTTTTTATGCACAAGGGTCGGAGACATATCTCAGTCCATCTTAGTAGAATCATGATCCACCCTTGATGATTTAATTCAGCTTGGAACCCAAAAACCCAAAAATGTACCAACTAGTACTCACCGATGGGAGTAGTCTCATTGGTGAGAGCTTCAAGTCAGCTCCAATATTTTGCCATTGTCGTAATCTGTTGTATCTTAGCCAAACATCTCTCTGTGCGTCTAACTCCCGTTTTCAATATCGATGAACAGATTTCTCAGCAAAGTGGTCCCAATTAATCAACTAATTATTGCTATATAACCAACGGTACCATTCGAGAGCTTAGCCATTGACATAGTGAAAGGTGTAAGAGGGGGGAAGGTGAATTGCTCTTTTTCATTTTTCTTCTTCAAATAGTTGACTTGTGAGATTCACTAGTTGACTATTAGTTCCAAAAGTAAATACTGAAAATGAAAGTGCAGAAAATAAGATTGACACTATTTCCACCACACCACCCCCCCGAACTTATTGTGCCTCGTAGTAGTATTCCCATGTGGCTTTTAAGATAGAGACAGGACAACCTCTAACAAAAGAGTTAGAAACAACACCCTAATAGCAACAAATAAAATAATAGCAACACATATTAGTTCAATAACTTAATAGCTGCAGATAATAGTTTAACAACATAATAGTTCGGTCATTCTCCCTCATTCGCATCAGCAAAAAGGAAAGAAGAAAACATAAAAATAACAACAGTATTAAAGAGAGGGCAACAAAGCCCTTTATAAAACCAGCAGAGTATCATAAACACAATAAAGACAAATAAATTACAGAGGGTGCAGGAAGTAGGTAAGCGTGTTGACAATGGTAGTGGACATCTCCTCGAACCTGGAGGAAAGAGAGGTAAAAATGGATTTAGAGCCTGCCTGGACCTTAGTAGCAATCTTAATAACCTCTTTGACAATACGGTTGAACCTTAGACGATGCGAGCCACTTCTGCACCAGTCTCTTTGGTGACTTCCTTAACAACATCTATCTTGAAGTGAGAAGCAAGTAGTACATCTTTGAGGGAGTCCACCACTTCTCTCATTGCAGTCACAGAAGACATAAGGTCGCTTACTTGAGTGACAGATATGGTTAGAGCATCCAATATGACATCTATATCAGTTAGCTTATGTGAGCATGTGCCACGTATATATATATTATATATATATATTAGATAGATAGAAGAGTGAAGTGGGAGGACGACCAAGGGAAAAAATTTAATTTCACGCTAACAAAAATGTATCAAGAAATATAATTAATAATTCTAGAAACATCTCTTTATATATTAAGTGAATAATGATCAAGGTCAAAAATATAATTTCATGCTAACAAATCTATCAAGAATGATAACCAAAAAAATTAAATATTTCTAGAAACATCCTAAGTTATTGTTATTACCATTAACTTATTTTGTTTTAGTTCACTTTGTTTTCTTTTATGAGTTATTGTGATATCTATTTTATTATCACACTATTTTACTATTAATTTACTTTCATTTAATTCTTAATATTTTTTCTATTTATTATGCTTATAAAAAATGCCTACTTTGTATATAAAAATTTATTATGAATTAATTATTTTCATCTTTATTTTGGATCTAATTAATATACTTGAAAATAAATAAGTGTGATAAAATTAGTAATATATATTAGATTGAAATTAAAGAAAAATATGTTGAAAAGTAAATTTACAAATAAAAATGAATAGGATGATATATTTGTATTAAAGACAACTAAGAATAAAAATGTAATTTCGTTCTAATAAAATCTATCAAGAATAAATAATTCTAGAAACATCTTACTATATATGAAGTGATTGATTCTAGAAACATCTTTTTATATATGAAGTGATTGATGATCAAATGTAAAAATGTAATTCCATGCAAGTAAAAATCTACCACAAACGATAACAAGAAAATTGAATAATTCTAGAAACATATTTAGTTATTATTATTAGTATTACCTTCTTTTTGTTATTTCTTCTTTTTACTATGAGTTATTGTGATATCTATTTATTATATGAAAATAAATAAATAATTATTACGGTTAGCTATTAATAATTATATATCAAGTATAATTTTAGGTGGAATCAATCAAAACTAAAATTAAAATTTATATGTATATTAAATTTTGTGTATTGAAATAATTTTTTAATTTTGTGATCTTAAGTATGCTATATAAAAAAATTAAAACTCAGAAGTTATTTTATTTTTGAAATAAAATAAAGAATAAGTTCATATAAATTGAAATGGATAGATTCATATATTAAGAATGAAATATATTTGTGTTATTATTAAAATAACCTTTCATACATTTTTAAAAAAAAAATCATTTGACTTCCTTCTATTAATTTGGGCATATAGTTTTGAAGATTTGAATATTTGAATATAGAAATATAATGATTTGAAAACTTTAATTCTTTTTAATTTCTAATTTGTTACATATTTGAAAATTACATTAAAAAAGAAGCTTAAAAACGCAATGTAACAATTTAAGATATTTTTAGAAAAAGATAGTTAAAAAACATGATGAAATTTGGTGGACTCCCTTATTTTTATTGAAACAAAAAAAGTTACATATGAACTAAAAAGTACTACAAATCACAGTAAAATAACAATTCAAAATAGTAAGAATCATATAGGAAATTTTGTTGACTTTCCTAAAATCACTTGTATCACATAAAATAAAACGGATGTAGTAACATATATTATTTGAAAAATGACATAAAAGGTACATAAATTAATAATTTAAAAAAAAATTTAAAAAAACACATATAAAAAATTTAGTTTATTTTTTCACATTTCATTTGTGTCACATAAATTGAAGGGAAAAAAACTAGCATACGTTGGGCCTGCGCTAGCGCGGGCACCTGATATCTAGTGTGTGTGTGTGTGTGTGTGTGTGTGTGTGTGT
>NC_028640.1:8557251-8567997 GCF_001406875.1 Solanum pennellii
TAACCAACGAAGCCACAATATCTCAGCAATAGTATCAACAAGTGTGCGATATTCTGATTCGGTACAAGATCGGGATGGTAAGGTTTATTTCTTGCTTCTCCACAATATAAGAGAATCTCCTAGAAAAGTACAATAACCTGTAGTAGAACGTCTATCAATGGGATCACGTCCCCAATCAACATCAAAATATGTTTTTAATTCAAGAGAAGAATTGGCTGAAAAGTGAAGTCCATGGAACATAGTACCTTTGACATAACGAAGAATCGCAGAACAACAAGATAATAAGTAGAGAGAGGTGCAGCCATGAATTGAATAATTATGTGAACAACATAAGAAATATCTGGGCTGTCAGATAGATAAGACTACCTACAAGTGTCCGATAAAGAGTGGCATTGACAATAAAGTACCATCGGTTGGTGAAAACCGCACATTAGGATCAAGAGGTGTGCTCAATTTTATTATCGCTAATACTTGCTTTTGATAAAAAAAACTAATAGCATACTTAAATTTAGATAGAGAAACACCATTATCATATGCGAGAAGTTTGATGCCCAAGAAATAGTTGAGAGACCCCAAATCCTTCCTCTCAAAATTAGTACTCAGAAATTCTTTAACCTCTGATATATTAACAATATCATCACCACTAATAATCATATCATCCACATAAAGAATCAAAAGAAAAATACCTTGTATTGTCTTGCGTACAAAAAGAGCAGTATCATGTGGGCTAGAAGAGAATCTCAATTTGCACTACGAAGAGGACATATTTTATTTGGAGGACAATTGTATCCAGGTGGAGGTTTCAGATAAACCTCCTCCTCCAAATCTCCATTAAGAAAAGAATTGTTAACATCCATTTGAGAAAGTCTCCACCGTTTAGCTGCTGCAATAGAAAGAAGGGTGCGGATAGAGGTGACATGAGCTACTGGAGCAAAGGTCTCCTCGTAATCAATTCCATACTCTTGGGTAAATCCTCGAGCAACTAATTGAGACTTATACCTTTAAACAAAGCCATCAAATCGTGTCTTGATCATATCGATCCATTTGCAATCAACAAGATTTTTATCAAAAGGAGGGTGAACTAAGTCCGAAGTATGAGTTTTTTCAAAGGCCTGTAACTCTTCTTTCATAGCGTGCTGCCAACAAGGATAATTGGATGCCTCTTTGTATGTACCATGGTCACGTCAATTAAGTATGGTATAAGAACATTCATTATCACAAATATAACTAGTAGGATTTTTTCTCTCTTTATGGATGGATAGATAAAGTGTTATCATGAAGAAGAGAAGTTGAGAGTACCTCAGAATCAAAATTTCATATCAAGAGTGGAACTATCAATTAGAGATTGATCATGAGAATGGGATGTTGTACCATTTTCATGAATTGGACCATCAGATGGGCCTGCATCAAGGGAAATAGTTGAACCATTGGGTGCAATGTCTAACTCACTAGATGAACCGCATTAGTATTACTTAGGAAAAGCTCAACAGAAGAATTAGAAAATAATGCCACTTCACTTGATGGAATAGACTCAAATGTTGATAGTGAGGAAAATTTAATATTTTTTTAGAAGACAACATGTCGAGAAATACGAATACGATTAGACATAGGATCCCAACAATGGTAACCTTTATGTTCGATCCCATACCCTAGAAAGAAACAAACTCGAGCACGAGGTTCTAATTTTGTATGTTCATGTGGTTGAAGAAGAATAAAACAAGAAGAGCCAAATACTTTAAGTAATGTGTATTCAGGAGCTACCTTGTGAAGACGTTCATAAGGAGACATATTTCCAAGAACAGAAGATGGGAGTCTATTGATAGTAAACACTCCTGTAAGAGTTGCCACCCCAAAAGCGCTTAGAATAAGATTCAGAAATAATCATGGCCCGAGCAGAATCAAGGATATGCCTATGCTTAATTTTAGCTCGTCCATTTTGTTGGAAGGTACCGGGAGAAGAGAATTCACAAAGTGTACCATTTACAGATAAGAAATTAAAAAGTTTAGAATCACGATATTCCATGTCACTTTCACGCTGAAAAACATTGATAATTTTACCAAACTGCGCGTTGTACTTTTAGTAGTATGATTTAGGTAGCTCGGAGTTTCTTTTTCTCCTTGGTGTATTAATATTTGTTGCTACACTTGTTTCTTACATCGATACTATGTTATCTCTTTCTCTTTCTTACTTTCCAGCGTTGGTTACATTTCTTTTGATCCGAGGGTCTATCGGAAACAACCTATCTACGGTAACGTTTGCTTATATCCTACCCTCCCTAGATCCCACTTGTTGAATTTTATGGCGATGTTGTTTAATTCCTTTGTTTCTTTCTAAGATTTTGTGTGTAAAGCGAATGATATCTCGAAATTTACTCGTAGGTTACTAATCATATCTTCCATGTTATATCCTTCATAGGCACAAGATACATATGCACGTCAGCCACCTATGTTGGATTCATATGGGCGAGATATTGCTTATGAGTTTGATAGGCTTCTGTGTTTGATTGATTACATGGTAGTTATGATGTATTGTGTTAAGTATTGAATGGTTTTGGTACGTTTGGTATTGATAGATTGTGTTCTGGCACAAAACTTGATGAGCGTTGAGAACATGAATGGTTTATGTTAAGTGCTCATGAACCCATGCACCCCTTCATGGATTATGTGAAGTACTTGTGAACCAACTTATGCATCCTTCCCTAGATTATGTAGAAAGCACTACAAATATTCTTTTAAATTATTTAAATTTTATGTGGGAACAAGACTAAAATTTGAAATATCCATCTCCAAAATTTTCTTTGTTTGAATCTTTAGAAACACTACAAACAAAAGTCACATTTTTTCCTCAAAAAAATTTAAGATCGCTCTTTTTAGTATTTCTTTCAATTATTTTTCTGATTCGTAAAGTGTGTTTCCTTAAATAATGATGATATTTAAATCGTTTTCAAATATAAAATTCGATAAGAACCATTATAAGCTGATTTTTCTTTTGTGATAAAACTATTAAGCAGAGTCATGGTTTTGGGAAAATTTCATAGCATTAAACCTCACGATTGCTAGTATTGTGCACCCATTTGCTTGCACTCTTGGAAATGCCTCAAGGCTTATATTGAGGAAAAGGTTAGGCATGGTTGAGGAACCATTTAGAGAAGATTGAAACGCATTCAAAAATTATGGAGACAGTATTGGCTAAGATTAACACATAAAAAGGAATTATTTGATAGGGATATGAACTCGTCGTGTATATGTACACATAATCGACTAAAGAGGAAACATAAAGTTGTTGACAAAATATGATTAATGGCTATTCCTTGAGATTTATACTTAGCATCAAGATGATATTTATATGGAAGGTCTCTTCTTAGTTGAGGTTGGGTTTCAAATAGCGATCTTCGTCAAATAACTTTGTGCCACCATATGTTGTTTTAGATAGGCATTAACTTGTGGATCCAGTTTAGCTAAAGATTTATTGTTCTTACCTTGGTAATTAAGGACATAACTCTTCAATATGGGATAGACATCGGATTCCATGTTATATCTTACATGGTTTATGTCAGTTAAAGGTAAGCTTCCCACAATAATTATCACGCCTGAGCCTACACCCTGGACATGACCGATACTCAAGAACCTTTTTTGGCTCCAAGCAAATCCTTGGCATGGATCAACTCTTAGTGAAAGACGTGATCAATACAAGATGAGCTTAAATATCAAGCTTTAACTCTAAAGTCTCAAATCATTAACTCAGAATATAATAGAATATTCTACTAGCAAGAAATAGGAAACTCACATCTTTAAAACATTCAATAAAAGAAAGCGAAACAAACTTCTCAAACTCTACTATCTATCTATGAAGCCTCTAAATGAAATTTATGGAAGTCAGAATAATACCCACGATAGCCTATCAAAGCTGAAAAAGTAACTAGAATCCTCTAGAAGCAAGGAGACTCTCCAAAGATAGAATTGTTGTGGTATCAACGAAGAGCCTATTGATGACCATAATCTCCGCAATCTGCATCATGAAATGATGCAGGCCAAAGGACATCAGTAAATTGAATGTACGAACATGTAAAGGGACATTGTAACAAAACATTAAGCTTGAACCTGGAAAGAAGGAAACATACTCACCTCAACTCTACTCAACTCAATGTCAACTTATGGATACTCAACTCAATACAGTATGAAAACAACAATAAAGACGCAATTTATATAAAATATTTAAAAAGTAGATAAAAACTCAATGTATTTAAAGTATAATAATAATTCTTATTTGGGATATTCTCTAAATGACAACCATCACTATGAGCTATGTGATGATACATCGTCTCACCCACGTTGTCAGAACTATATTATACCTTGTCGAAGTATTAGACATCATCAACTAAGTGGATTTACTAAGATATGCTTATAAGAAATAAAGAAATATCTAAAAACTATGACCCTTTTTATCCACGTTGGCTACATGAGGACTTTGGGTTGTTTGAACTCATTCCCATACCGATACTTGATACTAGTACCAATAATATAACTCAACTCATATGTTTAGAAATATTTCCTTATTCCAAACTTCTCCTAATCCGCATACTCAAGTACTCAAGTTTTAAAATATTGTAAAAGACGTCACAAAATAACTCGAAAGAACTCTTAAGACTTTACTCTTAACACTATCTTGAATTTCAATTATGACTTTAATGGTTATAATTCATGTTATGAAGGATCTCTCGATGTTTATATGTATTTTAGAGTAGGTAGAATCAGAAAGGAGTGAAGGTACACTTTAAAAAACTGAGAGGGGGCAGGAGACCCTGCGCCAGAACTTCAGAGGGCTCATTTTGGCGCACTGCAGGGGAGGCGTGCCAGCCCCTTGGCTCATCAGTGATGCGTCGAACCACCCATTCCCAAAAAACCTTGGAAAATTTTTCTTCTCGTTTTCTAACCCTAATTTGACTAGAATCGATGGCTTTCCTCAAATTTTACTTAGATTTAATTACCCAATACTAGTGCACAAGAATCTACCCATTTTTCCTCAAGGCTTGATGAGCGTTGAGAACATGAATGGTTATGTAAAGTGCTTTTGATCCCATGCACCCCTCCCTGGATTATGTAAAGTACTATTGCACTTATGCATCCTTCCCTATATTATGTAGAGCACTGCAATTATTTTGATAAATTACTTAGATTTTATGTGGGAACCACACTAAAAGTTGAAATATCCATATCCAAATTTTTCTTTATTTGGATCTTTAGCAACACTACAAACAAATGTCACATTTTTTCCTCAAAAAACTTATGGTCTCTCTGGTTAGTATTTTATTCAATTTATTTCTCTGATTCGTAAAGTGTATTCCCTTAAATAACGAAAATATTTTAACCTTACCCTCATAAAAGATAAACTTCGGCACAACACTTTAAAATGTGTCTTTCTTGGGTATTCTCGTCTACAAAAAGGTTACAAATACTTTGATCCCTCTAACAATAAGTACATGATCTCTGCACATGTTACTTTTTTCGAGACTTCTCCGTATTGTCCTCCTAATACCGAAAATCAGAAGGCCATATCAGTCTTTCCCATTCTAACTATTCCAACCCCAACCCCAACTCCACCTCCAACTCTTAAGGTCTATTCCCAATGACCTCAATCTCTTGCTGAACTTGATAATCCAGTTGGTATTTGTAACTCAGATATAGGTGCAAAAATCAATATAGGTGACTCATTACCTATTGAAACAATTTCTTCTGATTCGGTCAAGGACTAATGTGATGATCTTCCCATTTCTCTTCAAAAAGGTACTAGAATGACTGCAAATCAGACTCCCAATTATTCTTATTTAAGTTATCATCGTTTGTCACCTTCATATTATGCCTTCCTTACTAGCTTATCATCAGTCAAAGTTCCTACGCTGTGACAGAAGCACTGGTTTATCTAGGTTTACATCAAGATATGATTGAAGAGATGATTACTTTGCATGATAATGGTACTTGGGAGCTTGTTCCTTAACCCGAAGGAAAAATCAAATTTTCTCGTCATTGGGTATTCATAGTTAAGGTAGGTTAAGATTGAGCTACTGATCGTCTCAAAGCAAAGACTGGTTGCTAAGGGATACACTTAGATTTATGGCCTCAATTATGGAGATACATTCTCACAAGTTTTCAAGATGGCTTATGTCCGTCTTCTCATCCTTATGAAAGCAATGAATCATTGTCCCCTTTTTCAGCTGAAATAAAAAATCCATTCCTACATAGAGAGTTTCCTGAAGGGGTATATATGGAGAAACCACCAGGGTTCATTGCTTACGGGGGAGTCTAGACTAGCTTGTAAACTTTGTCAATCCCTCTATCGTCTTAAGAAGTCTCCCAGAGCATGGTTTAGTAATTTTTGAGATGTTTTCCAATATTTTGGAATGATCCGAACAGAAGTAATCACTCAGTATTCTATAGGCATTCATGTCATGGCAAATATATCTTTTTAATTGTTTATATTGATGATATTGTTATCACATGAGATGATTAGATGGTTCACTTTAGGTTATTTGTTCTAATTGGAGGAAATCTAATATCATGGAAAAGTAAAAAGAAAGTTGCATAATTCGATCAAGCGCAGAGGCAGAATATCGAGCGATGGAACTAGATACGTGTGAGCTTATATGGTTAAGACAACTTATCCAAGAATTAAAGATGCATGGAGTTGGTCCAAAGACATTCATTTATGATAATCAAGTTTCACTACATATCACTTCTAATGTAGTGTTCCATGAAAGAACGAAGCACATTGAGATAAATTGTCACGTAACTGGAGAGAAGATTGAGTACAGATACATCACAACAAGTTTTGTCAACTCAAAAGATCAACTGTCGGATATTTTCACAAAATCAATTCGAGGATCCAGAATTGACTATATTTGTGGAAACTAGGAGCATATGACATATACTTTCCAGCTTGAGGGGAGTGCTAATTATGGTATTTTTGGATAGTGAAGATATTATAATCTTTAAATATGGTATGATTAAATAATTTAGATATGAGAATATTTCATAAATCTCTTTAATAAGGTAGTTAGGAGATTGTGTAATATTTTATTATCTTCTTTCCTTATTTACAGTATCTGTAACAGTTATTTAATCCCATCAAAATGAGGGAATTATCAATCAATTCAATTCCCAATATCTCTTTGAATTCACATTATTTTTAATATGTAAGCATGTATCTATTTGCATTTATTCTTCTTCATCCGCATTCTTCGCTTGTTACTCTGTTCAATTGATTGAACTTCTCTAAATGGCATGAACAAGTCCAGTTTCAGTTAGGTGTGATGGATCTTGATTTGGCTCTGCTGAATGACACACCTACTACTATTATTGATAAGAGCAATGATGATGAGAAGTCTTTTCATAACTAATGAAAACATTATAATAGACTGAGTCTTATGTTCATGTGAATGACTGTTGCTAACAACATTAATAGTACTATTTCACAAACAAAAAGTTTCAAGAAATACCTTAAGTTTGTAAGAGAATGTTTTTGTTCTGCTGATCTCTAGTACACTAATGGCTGAACTCACGACCTTGAAGTTTGATGGATCACGTACTATGCAAAATCATATCACCGAGATGACTAACATTGCAGCAAGACCTTGGACTTCGTGATGAAAGTGGATGACACCTTCTTAGATTAGTTTGTTATGAACTCATTTCCTCTTGAGTATGGACCATTCAAAATTAACTATAACACTATTAAGGATAAGTAGGATATTCGTGAATTGTCCAGTATGCTTACTCAAGAGGAGTCAAGACTGAAGAAACAAGGAGGTCATTCTATTAACCTAGTGGGTCAAGGAGCTGGTAAAGGACTTAAAGTGAAAGCCAAGAATTTTAAGAAAAATAAAGCACCTGCTAAAGTTTCACAAGATGCTTATAAGGAACTCAAGGCTGATGTGTGTCGTTTCTGTAAAAAGGAAGGACACTATCTCAAGGATTGCCTGAAACTAAAGCTTGTTTTGAAAAGAAAGGTACATTTAGTGCCTTTGTATGTTTCGAATCAAATTTAGTAGAAGTTTCTATAATACTTGATGGCTTGATTCTGTTGCAACTACTCATGTATCTACTATGTTGCAGGGATTCACTACGATCCAAATTACGAATCCAAATAAAAAAATTCTTGTTTATGGGAAATCGCATGAAGACTAAAATTGAAGGCATAGGAACTTATGTTTGATCTTGGAGACTGGACATCACCTTGATTTAAAAGACTCTTTATGTTCCTTAAATTTCTAGGAATTTGATTTCTTTTTCAAGACTTAATGTTTCTTGATTTGATTTTACTTTTGGACATGGATTTTTTAATTCATATAAGAATACTATTTTTTATGGTTCTGGTGTTATTTTTATGGTTTACATAAATTTAAACTCAATTATAATTAGACGTGGTTCACTAAATGAAATTTTTGGTTATTTATGACTTTGTGGCATAAACATTTAAGTCATGTATCCAAAGAAATATTAAAAAGGTTAGTAAAGAATGAAATTCTTCCTAATCTGAATGTTATTGATCTTAATATATGTTTGGATTGCATTAAAGGAAAACAAACCAAGCATACCAAGAAAGGTACCACACAGAGCACTCAACTTCTTGAAATTATACACACTATTTGTGGACCCTTTGATGTTCCATATTTTGGTAGAGAAAAATATTTTATTACCTTTATCGATTTTTCACATTATGGATTTATCTATTTTCTGAGAGAAAAAAAATCAAACAGCGGACGCTCTAAAAGTGTACGTTAAAGAGGTTGAAAGACAATTAGATAAGAAAGTGAAAATCATTAAGTCAGATAGAGGTAGTGAATATTATGAAAATTCTAATGAATCAAAACAATGTCTAGGTCTATTTGAAAATTTTCTTGAAAATGGTGAAGTTGGTGGGAGTGTTGAACGACAAAGTTTGGAAATTAATGAGGTAAGGGTTAATATTTCATTTCCCATGAATGTACCTGGAGTTGTCAATATGGGCTAGGCCTGTTGGGTCGGCCTTGCCTATCCCCGAATTTAATAGGGTTAGGAAATGATTTTTGGAGCCTATTTGCGAAAAGGGATTTTTTACACGGGGCTGAATAAGTCTGCTGATTTGTGGGTCTTGAGAAATATCGATAAGGTCGGCCGTGGGCCAATGAAAATTAACTAAAAATATAGTATAATATAAAAATTTAAAATTAAACAGAGTCCAAACTCAAAACAATTAGATTAATATTTCTATTTAGATATTTATACTTTTACTTGAAAAAATATCTTAATAAGTATTATAAAGTAAATTTTATTTGTGGATTTGATTAAAAAATAGTAACATTAACATCATGTAATATTGTTTTGTCGATATTTACGATAATATTTTTAAAGTATAATTTATAGTTTAATTTAATAATTCTAAAAAAAATATAATATTTTGAAAAGTGTGTTGGCCCGGCAAGCCTGTAACCATGTACTTGTGAGTTAGACCGGCCATTTTCTGGCCCACACCGAAAATTGTCTAGCCTGGACTGACCCGTAAAATGTCGAAGCCTGTATGGGTTAGCCCGAATGGGGTGGGCTAGCCCATATTGACAACTATAAATGTACCTACTTCCTCACCAATCACAAATGTTGTTCCTCTTGTTGGAGAACACTTTAACAATGTTCAACGGCATTTGGGTGAACACTTCAAGAAGGAAATAACTCACAAGTATCTGATGCATATGAACCACAAACAATGTTATAAAGAAAATCGTCCATTTCAGATCATTATGTGATTTATTTGTAAGAGTCAGATTTTGAAAATGAAATAAATAAGGATTTGATTTCATTTTCACATGCCATAGAAAACAATGAGTATGATAAATGGATTGATACCATGAAGAATTAAAATCCATGGAATACAATAAAGTCTGGGATCTCATTCAATTTCCAGAAAGTTCTAAAATAATCGAGTGGAGATGGGTCCTCAAGACAAAACCCGATTAGAATGGTAATATTGAACGATCATAAAGTGACCATTCACGGGTTTCAAAGAAAGACTCATTAAGAATTATTTTGCCTTTTAGTCTTGTATGTTGATGACATTTTACTTTTAGTGGGAGTAAGTATAATTTTTTAGTCTTGTATATTAATGACATTTTACTTGCTGCTAATGATTTTGACATATTGCATGAGAGAAAAGACTTTCTCTATGTGAATTTTGAAATGAAAAATATGGATGAGACGTCTGATACGCTCAAACTTACTTCTCAAATAAGAAGTAAAGCGGTCGTGTCAAGTAAATAACCCAACTAGTGAGGTTGGGATCGTTCCCACGAGGAAAATAGTTTAGATTTAACTTCAATCTATTATTACTATTGTTCGGTCAATTACTTCCTTGGAAAGCAAAAACAATAAAAAGGGGGGTTTCTATTTCTAAATAAATGAAAATAACTAGCGAAATTGAAAGAGACACTTAACAGCTTCAAATGTTGGAGTTTAATCAATTAATCAAAGTAACTAGGGTTTACGTGTTCCCCAGAGGTTCATAACTTGATAATTCTAACTATAACAATTCTTTCCTAGTATCTTGCATGCAAAGTGATAAGTTATGTATTTCTAAATCCTTGGTCCGACATCTAGAAAATCTCACTCCGCACCTTGGTCCGGCTACGTGTGTTGCTATACTAACCCTTACCTTTACCTCATATTAAGCATCGTATTCGATATTTGACTAAGTTATTACCTCGTACCAATCAATACTAG
>NC_028640.1:8571038-8597775 GCF_001406875.1 Solanum pennellii
TGGTAACATAAATTTAGGGCAACAAGGTAGAAATCAATTTAAGACTAACACTTCCTCTTTTCTATGTGATGATGTCTTCCTCATCAAGTATGTGCCCTTAACAATCTCTATGTAAAATTATCGTGTTCAAGATCCTGATATTACGTTATAAAGTATTTAATCTTACAATGTGACCATCAAAATTCTTTGCAATAAGTATATTGATTCTGTTAATGTCCTGTGATATACTAATGTGATCAACTTCTTCGTTAACTATATATGTAATTCATTAATTTTCAAGATACAAACCAGGGATAAAGCTCAAACATATGGAAAATGTCCATTTGTCCAGATTTGTTTTAATGGTATTTGAATAGTATGTATTATTATAAATTTGAAGTTCATATTTTTTGCATGCATAAGTCGAGAATATTTTAGATTGTTTTCTTTTATTATTAGGGTCTTTCTAATATTTCATTTCTTTAATAGGAAAGGATGACAAAAAGGTCATATGTTATTAGAATAACAATATTAATATATGTAGATTGTGACAAAGGATTGCTAGAGTTACGTTGATACTTTCACTATATTGTCATATGTTAATATCAAGTTTTTCTTTTTGATTGAAGGGTAAACCTTCCACCTGATATTTTATATAACTAAAATCTTTACGAAATATTGAGTTGTTAAATTTTGCAAGTTTACACTCTATCTAATCACTCGTTCAAAAAAGAAGTAATTTTATAAATCTATTTGCTCATCAATTTCAGTTTGTATTCTTATTGCTTAAAACTTTACGTTTGTACTGCAGTAATTAGTATGATTTACAGTGTATGTGTATGCACTACATGGCTTATACGTGCAATGCGCGTGAAGTGTGAAGTTTCAAAGTGCAGAATTTTAATGACCCTAAAACCATTAAATAGGTGACTTATATTCATTGACACAAAAAAAGTGCAGAATTTTAAAACTATCATTAGGTGATAAAATATATATTATTTTATATTACATTAGGTGATAATATTTTCCATTTAATTGGCCAGAATTTGGCCAGAAATTTTTAAAAAACTATAATATATTTTTTATTTTAAAATAAACTGATCTTTTTTTCATTTTTTAGTTAAAATGTATTAAATTTTAAAGCGTAAAAATATTTAAAAAGGTAAAATAACATCAATAAAATCCCAATTTTTTTCACCAAAAGGATTTTTCATATGTTTTTTCTGTAAATCAGATTTTGTCTTCCTCAATTTTAGAGACCGAATCAATGATCTTCTTTAAAGTAAATCTCATGAACAATTTTTATTTTGTTTCCTTTATCCAATTTCAGGTGAAATTCAGTACAAAGATGTATATTTTATTTTATGTTAATAAATTTTGTTTTCTTATTTTTCTCAGTATCTTTCCTTATTTAATAGTAAAGTACTGCTTGAACTAAGGTTACAATTTGTCACACCCCGAGCCTACACAGTGGTTTGTGACCGGTACTCAATGACCATTGTTGGTCTTGAGTGGACCCTTGTCCTGACTTGCTTAACTCAGCGGAAGACAACAATCAATATTATAATGTTCAAAAGAACTGAACTAAACTGAATAATAAGATAACTGAAAAGTTTTAAAGATTTAAACATTCAACTTGGCCAAAGTAGCAACCCAAGTCATTAACATAAGAATGGTAAAGTAAAAAATATTGAACTACTAATTGTCTATCTATATAGCGTTCTAAAACTGTGATGGATACTGGGACAGACCCCACAACATCCTATAAAAAGAGACTGCAAACAATAAATGTGTTCTCCATAATGCAAGGATTCTTATCATTGACTCCGAGTGCTCAGATAGATCAACGAGGCGCAGGATGATACTGATTCTGGTTACCTGCATCTACTTCATGATACGATGCATTCCAACTAATATCACTACATTGAATGTACGAGTATGCGAGTTGAAATTCTAAACAACATAGGCTAGAAAAAGAGTCGAAAGAAACACTTATATTAGCTCTGTTCAACTCATGAATAACATAACCAAATAATACTGACTCATTTCAACATAAACCAAATTTAAAGCATATGTAATATCACGAAAAAAAATTGTTTGGAAACATGTTGTGAGTTCTGAATGTATATAAGAATACTATAATTCATAGATGTATGTAAAATACATGTAAATTGATGTATATAACTGTGGGAGTTTGTATAATCAATAAACATCATTTAAGAGCTACAATGATGATACAACGATCTATCTCACACTGCTAGCGCATCCTATATCCGGCCAAAGGTATAAGACCTGAACTGCTTAATGGATCCACTAGTCTACTTTGAAAAGGGTTCATCTAAAAAGTATGACCCTTTTCTACAATGGTGGCTACATGGTTTATGTGGGCTGTGAGTTTTCTCAGTATCCCCCATATCGGTGCACAATGCTACTCCCAAAAAATACTAGCTCTTATGTTTTAAAAACGTATTGATTCTGTTGTTTGAGATTAGTGCTCAAAATACTTAGCTCAAAGACTATCTTGGAAATATCAAATTCTTTAATTGCTTCATTTAGAAAACTATTTCTCTTTTAACTGAAAACTAGCCCGGAAGCACTTTGAAAATTTCAATTTCCCTTCTTTTTAAAGGTGAAAACATTTTAAGTTCTTTTGAGAATACTTAGTTCCCATATACTGCTTTGAAGGAATACTTCACTTTACTTTAAAGTGAACCAGAGCTTAAGTCTTAAAACGACACTTAAAACGTTTTAGAGAGACTTATGAAAACTTCAAATGAACTTCTCTTTCTTATCTTAGTCCTTAATCAAACTGATCGTTAATTCTTAAAACAAGCTTAGAGTATTTGAAAATACTTCATGAAAGGACTTAAGGAAATCTCTAGACTTGACTCTAACTTTTCCTTGAATTTGGAGCTACGGATTCAACGTTGAAAATTTGTGTTTTTGGATGATTTATATATGATTAGAAGTCATTTAGAGTAGTTAGAATCACTAGGAAGTGATAAAATACCTTATAGAGTCTTAATCGGACTGAACTACGAAAACTGGGTGAAGAACACCGATTTGAGCGCGTTCGGGTATGCCGCGCCATATCCATAGGTCTGAGGCACCATTCTGGCACACTGTAGGCACACCTCCCTAGGCCCCGTAGCGCAGATGGGGTGCGCCACTCCTGATGCTGCCCAGATGCATCTGAACAATTTTCTTATCTCGTTTTCTGATTCTAAATAGCTTATATCTCCATAGTTCTTTTCCCAAACCCTTAGGATTATTAGTATCTTCAATACATAATATAGCAAAATCGGAAAAAAACCATAAATATGAATCAACTTAACAATAGGCAATCAACAACTCAAACGATAAAATATTTAACCATGTCTTTCAAGAACTTCACTATTCTCATTCAACCAATTCAAAAACCAAAGGATTGAAGCAAGATTGGACTGTAGGTGAACTCACCCAACACTAAAAGATCTCACATACCTTGATATGGATCACCCCCGATGAATTCCACTCGCAAACCTTGGCGTTCTTGGCGAATCGTTGGCTTTTTCTCAATTTCTTCTTTTTTTTCTCTCTTCTCCAAGCCCTAAGCGTGAATTTGATTTTTTTTCTAATTTTAACTAAAACATAATTTTTACCCTAAATAAATCCTAAAATTAAATTGGAAATTAATTGATGAAAAAAGTAGTTTGCCCTTCCTTAAATTTGGATCGGGACTTTCTTTACTTCAATAACCCAATTTCTGATAGGCATATTTGCCTCATACGATATCGAAAATGTGCAAACTCTGCGGCATTGGAAAGATATCTCCAAGGGTTTTCCAACCATATCACTACTACCTCTAATTCATCTTATGCTAGAAGTTATGTCTTTTTGAAAATGATCAACACTCCCTTCAAAGTAGGCAATTTTTTTAGATTTTTCCCTTTCTTTCCAAAAATGAATATTTTTAGTTTCTTGGCTATTTCAAGTTGTAAGAAGTTACAATATCGCCCCCTTTGGAACATTCGTCCTTGAATGAGATTTCTTTCACTAAGATAAGGATAGTAACATCAAGTTCAATACTCAACAAACAAATGCAAGTAAGCACATGCTTACTCATAATTTATAAAGTACTAAGAAGAGAACTAGTACCTTGATCTATATTCTCTATGGATTCAAAGATATGTGGATATCTCTTCTTCATATGCTCTTCATCTTCCCAATTCGCTTTTTCAACATATTGGTTCATCCAAAGAACCTTGACTGATGCAACCTCCTTTGTTTTCAACTTGCAAACTTGACGGTCTAAGATCTGAACTAGAATCTCCTCATAGGATAAGCTATCCTTAATCCCAATATTTTCAGTTGGCATGATCAAATATCGGTCGGCCATGCACTTCTTCAACATGGAGATATGAAATACCGGATGAACTATTGTTAACTCTAGTGGTAGCTCCAACTTATAAGTTACTGTCAATCCTTTTGGCTAAGCGATAAGGTGCAATATATGGGGGGGGGGGACTAAGTTTCCCCTTCTTACCAAACCTCATAACACCCTTCATGGGTGAAAACTTCAAGTATACCCAGCCATCCACTTCTAACTCCAATAGCATTCTCCTAACATTTGTGTAGGATATTTGACAAATCTATGCCATTTTCAATCTCTCTTGAATCACCTTCATCTTGTCCATCGTTTGGTGAACTAGATCTGGTCCTATAAACCCTGCTTCAACAACTTCAAACCACCCAATATGAGATCTGCCTCTTCTCTCATAAAGAGTTTCATATGGATCCATTTGGATGCTCGAATGTAACTGTTGTTGTAAGAGAACTCAATGAGTGGTAGGTGATCATCACAATTCCCCTTGAAATCAATCACACAAGCGCTCAACATATTTTCTTAGGTATGGATAGTACTCTCTTCTTGCTCATCCGTCCGAGGATGAAAAGCAGTACTTAAGTTCACCTTCAAACCCAAACCTTTCTGGAAAGATTTCAAGAATTGTGCAGTAAATTGTGCACCTCTATCTTAAATAATCAAAACAGGGACTCCATGAAGTCTCACCACTTACTAAATATATAATTTTGCATAATTCTCTACCGAATGAGTGGTCTATACGGGCAAGAAGTGGGCCGATTTTCTCATTCTATCGACAATCACACAAATTGAATCATGTTGCCTGCGAGACCTTGGTAACCTGTGATGAAGTCCATATTAATCATCTCCTACTTCCATTCTGGAAGTTCTATATTCTAAGAAAACCCTCCTGGCCTTTTGTGCTTAACTTTTACTTGTTGGAAATATAGGCACTTGGAAACAAATTCGGTAATACCCTTCTTCATACCATTCCACTAATATATTTCTCTCAAATTACGGTACATCTCTGTGGAACTCGGATGAATGGAATATATGGAGCTATGAGATTCCTCCATGATCATCTTTTGGAGTCCATCCACCATATGTACACACGGTCTACCTTGATATCTCAATACACCATCTCCCCCTTGTTCAAAAGCTAATACTCTCTGCTTACGAACATTTTCCTTCAATTCAAGCAAAATGGGATCTTGTTCTTGCTTTTCTTTTACTCCTTAAACTAATGATGACTCAGCCCCATTCCTCACCACTATCCCTCCTTCTCTTGAATCCATGAGTCGGACTCCTAGGCGTGTAAGTATATGCATTTATTTTGCTAGTTCCTTATTCTCTTCCTCAAGATGGGTGATACTACCCAAAGACAACCTTCTTAAGGCATCAGCAAAAACATTAGTCTTACTTTGGTGGAAAAGAATGTGCATGTCATAATCTTTGAGAAATTCCAACCACCTACTTTATCTGATATTAAGCTCTCTCTGAGGGAACACATATTGCAAGCTCTTGGGATCAATGAAGACATCCACATGAACATTCTACAAATAGTGGCGCCATATCTTCAAGGTGAATACAATAGCAGCCAACTCGAAGCCATGGGTTGGATAATTTTTCTCATAAACCTTCAACTTTCTGGAGGCATAAGCTATAACCTTGTCATTCTGCATTAACACGCAACCCAAAACAACTCTATATGAATCACAATACATCACAAAACCTTGAGTACCTTCTAGTAAGGTCAAGATTGGATCAATAGTTGATCTCTTCTTCAATTCTTGGAAGCTTTTCTCACAAGCTTCAGACCATTGAAACTTAACTGATTTTTGACTCAACCTGGTCAAAGGAGACGAGATAGATGAAAAACCCTCAACAAACCTTCTACAGTAGCCATCCAAACCCAAGAAACTCCGTATATCAGTTGGACACGTGGGTCTAGGACAACTCTGAACTGCTTCTATCTTTTTGGTATCAACTCTAATCTAATCCCAAAAACTATGTGGCCCAAGAATTCCACACACTTAAGACAAAATTCTCATTTTGAGAACTTGACATATAACTCCTTATCGTTCAAAGTCTAAAGGACTATTTTGAGGTGACTAGCAGGATCTTCTTCTTTCCTTGAATAAATTAATATGTCCACAATGAAGACGATAAAAAACATATCTAAATAAAGTTTGAAGACGATAACATACATATCTAAATAAGGTTTGAAAACTCTATTCATAAGATCCATGAATGTTGCACATACATTGGTTAACTTTAAGGACATGAACAAAAGCTTATAATTCCCATATCTGGTTCTAAAAGACGTCTTTGGAATATCACATTCCCCAACTCTTTATTGATGGTAATCTGATCTTAGATCAATTTTAAAGAAGCAAGAAGCACCATGAAGCTGATCGAAAAGATCATCTATCCTAGGAAAATGATACTTATTCTAGGTGGTAACCTTATTTAATTGACAGTAATCTATACGCATCCTAAGGGAACTATCCTTCTTTCTCACAAACAAGACCGGAGCGCCCCAAGGTAAATTGAACCCTTATCTAACAAATCTTTCAACTGTTCTTTCAACTCTTTTAACTCTGTTGGTGCCATCCTATATGGATTAATAGAGATAGGACGAGTATCTGGAATGATGTCTATGCCGAAATATATTTCTCTCTCGGGAGGGACTCCAGGTAGATCATCAATAAAGACTTATTAAAACTCTCTTACTACTAGAACTGACTAAATAAGAGGTATCTCAACACTAGAGTCATTAACTCAGACTATGTGATAGATACACCTCTTAGAAACTAACTTCCTCGCTCTAAGGTACGTAATGAAATGACCCTTAGGCACTGCTGAATTGTTTTTCCACTCTAAGATTGGATCATTTGGAAATGGAAACTTAACTATTAGAGTTCTACAATCAACTGAGGCATAAAAGGCATGAAACCAATCCATACCAAGAATGACATCGAAGTCTACCATGTCTAATTCAACTAAATCAGCCATGGTACTCTTTTGATTGACGGAAACGGGACAACCCGATATAATATTTTTACTAGAATGGAATCACCAGCAAATGTGGAGACACTAAATTGTTCACTAAGTTCCTCAGGAATAATAGCAAAGTTCATAAAAACATATAGAGTTACAAAAGATAAACTCGTTCATGCGACTATCAATGCATAAAAGTAAAGTCAAAGACTTGAATTATACAAGTGACAACATCTGGTGAGTTCTCATGCTCTTGGAGATCGTTTAGAGCATATAAGTGGTTTGTTCATCCGCAAGTGTCGAAAGTAGATCCCCTAGGTGCATCCCTATCTGGTGGGGAAACTAATGAAGACTGGGATTTATTTCCCCCATTACCATATACTTGCTAGTTGTTTGGACACTCTCTCATGAAATACCCGATCAGATCGCACTTGAAAGAACCAGTGGAGCCCTCACGACAAACTCTGTAGTGGTTTCTACTACACTTGGCGCTGGAAGGAGACGTATTACCCCCTTGCGCCACACTATCTTGTGAATATGCATGTTTAGCTCTAGAATTCTGACTGTAGTACCCACCATTGTTTCTAGGTGCAAGTGCATTAGCAGATGATAAAGCAGGACCCTTCAGTTTCTATTGGAAGGATGATCGATTAGCATTACTCTTCTGCTGCTCGGATTCATTCCTAGTCTCTGTCCCTCAACTTCTCCACTTCAACCTGCTGCACATAAACCATCAACCTGGATATGTACATTTATCTTATCATCATTGTAGCTCTACCCTCCTTGTTTAATGCACGACCCAAGCCAACGACAAACAGACTCATCCTACTCCTCATGTCCTTAACCATATCAGGATCATAGCAGGACAAATAGATAAACATCAACACATACTCATGCATACTCAAAAAGTCCTGCTTCAGGGTAAGAAACTCTAGTACCTTGGCCTTTTTCAATTCTCGGGGAAAGAAAATGCCCCAAGAAAGCCTCTTCAAAAAAAGCCCAACTCGAATGTGGCCTCATATCTGCCTTCCTCCCACTAATCGAACCAAGTCCTAGCCACATTTTTCAGTTGAAATGCAGCTAGATAACTTTTTCAACATTAGTGACATGCATCACATCAAACACCTTCTTTAGTTCCTCAACAAAATTATCCGGATCCTCAATGGTGCTCAAACCAGTGAAACTTGGAGGATTCATCCTCAGGAAAGCACGAATCCTTGAAGTGTTAGCCTCTTATTGTCGAGCTCCCATCTACTGCCTAACTTTATTGGTCACAACTTGGCGGAGCATCCTTATTGCCTCTCTAAACTTAGCATCAGAAACTTCTCCTTGTAGTTGCACTTCAGGTGCATTGGGCAACTCTGGTTCATCTACATTCCTCCTACCTAGGTGACCTCTTGCTCCTTTTCGTGGAGGCATGGTTATGTGAAAACACGTGCAAGCATGAGTTAGAGAGAAACTTTTAGATATAAACTCTAGAGCACGAAAGAATTATGAAAGAAATGATGTATTTCCTAAATGTTACAGCCTCCTAAAAATAGATGTGGCGCGCTTCACACCGATAACTAGGATCTACAGTCACGGATTCATAGACTCCTTGGGAATCTTAAACTCTGTTCTCTAATACCAAGTTTATCACGCCCCGAGCCTAAACCCTGGGCGTGGCCGACATTCAATACCATTGCTGGCCTTGAGTGGACCCTTGCCCTGACTTACTTAACTTACCGGAAGAAAACAATCAATACTATAATGATAGAAGAACTGAAATAAACTAAATAATTAGATAAATTCAATGATTAAAGATTTAAACATTCAACTTAGCCAAAGTGGCAACCCAAGTCTTTAACACACTAATGGTATGGTAAAGACTAATGAACTACTAATTGTCTATCTATGAAGCCTTCTAAAACTGAGATGGATGTTGAGATAGACCCCATAACATCCTATTAAAAAGACTGAAAGCAATAAATTTGTCTCTAGAATGCAAGGAGGCTCACCACTGTCTCTGAGTGCTCAGCTGGATCAACGAGGCGCATGATGATGCTGATCCTGGTTACTCTCGTCCGAATAATGATACGATGCAGGCTAACTGGCTTAAGTACATTGAATGTATTAGTATGCGAGTTCGAATTCTAAACAACATAAACTTGAAAAGTAGTCTGAACAAACACTTACCTTGGCTCTGTTCATCTCATGAATAAAATAACCAAATAATATTGACTCATTTTAATATAAAACAAATTTAAAGCATATGCAATATAAAGAAAAAAATGTTTGGAAACATATTGTAAGTTCTGAACGTATATACAGATACAATAATTTTGAGATGTATGCAAAAATAAAAGTAAACTAATGTATATAAAATACAATACTTCTGTGGAGTTTCTCTAATCGATAACCATCACTTAAGAGCTACAGTGATTATACAACAATCTACTTCATGCTGCCAGCACATCCTATACTCGGACAAAGTTATAAGACCTGAAATGTCTAATGGATCCACTAGTCTACTGTGGAAAGGATTCATCTAAAAATTATGATCTTTTTCAACACATGGTGGCTACATGGTTTATGGGGGTTGTGAGTTGCCTGAATTCTCCCCCATATCGGTTCTCAATATTACTCTCAAAACATATTAGCTCATATTTTTTAAAAATATATTGATTCTGTGGTTTGAGATTAGTGCTGAAAATACTTAGCTTGGAAATATGAAATTCCCTGCTTGCTTCATTTAGAAAGCTATTTCTCTTTTAACCGAAAACTAGCCCGAATGCTCTTTGAAATCTCAATTTCCCTTCTATTTAAATGTGAAAACATTTTAAGTTCTTTTAGGAATACATAGTTCCCATATACTGCTTTGAAGGAATACTTTACTCTACTTTGAACTGAATTCGAGATTAAGTGTTAAAACAACACTTAAAACGTTTTTGAAAGACTTATGAATGTATTTTTTTTTCTTATCTTAGATTTTAATCAAACTTATCTTTAAGTCTTAAAACAAGTTTAGAGTATTTGCAAAATACTTCATGAAAGGACTTTAGGAAATCTCTAGACTTGGCTCTAAATTTTCCTTGAATTTGGAGTTATGATTTCAAGGATGTAAATTCGTGTTTCTGGATGATTTTTATGTGAATAGAAGTCATTTAGAGTAGTTAGAATCATTAGGAATTGATAAAACACCATAGAAGGTCTTAATCAGACTGAACTACGATCCGATTAATCAGTTCTTCAAAAGATCTATCAGACTATGGAGTGAATGATTTGATCAATGAATATTCGATTCTTTCTTCAATGTAGAATGGATTCACACCAATTCTTCGATTTTTTATAGAAAAACTACGGATTCGGGTCGTCATTAATCATTTGATATAGTATTCAATACGTATGTATATACGTTTATCCTTCACTTCATTCTTTTTCTTTCTGAAGTTTCGATGTAAAGAGTCCTCTACGAACGCATTTAACTCCATTTGTTAGAATAGCTTCATCAACAAGTAAAGGAAAAAAGAAATTATAGGAAAAAGAGTGGATCTGCAGGGTCCCAAATGAATTGGCTTATTCGAAAAAGGCCTTGAGATCTATCTCGTGTCTTCAATCGGGGTAGTTGCCGAACCATACCACATAGTTCCGGCAACAACAAAAGCTGCAAATTGATGAAACAATAGCCAGGCCAATGGGGGCGTGGAAGGTTTTGATCCTTTTGTTCCAGGACCACTATTAGTAGATAAAACAATTTCTTCCACTTCTGAATCCCAAACAATTCGATTAGGGGTCAGTACACTAAGATTTAAGGTCATTTCTTCAAATTGCTCTCCATTTCTAAGTTCATAGCCTTCGCGGTAGCTTCATCGATAGTACCTACCAAATAAATAGTTCTGGCTAATTCTGGGCTAGACATTGCTTTACATGATACTTATTATGTGGTTGCACATTTCCATTATGTACTTTCTATGGGAAAGGCATATAGGAAGGAATGGAGAAATCGAGAATAAAGAAATCTAATATGAAAGAAAAGATAGGACCCCCTTTTTTACGTCCCTATGTGCCCCCAGGCGTTGTATTTTTTTGAAACGAGGTCCTCGGTAACGCGACATAAAGACTCCTTATTCTTATTTATATATATATCGCTTTTGCTTCATTGATTTGATTCTCTCAATAGATACTGAGATTCATATTGGAAATCAATTCTTGGCGAATCCTTGACTCTTTCTCTTTTCTTCTTTTTTTCTCTGTTTTCCAAGCCCTAAGCTTGATTTTAATTTTTCCACAACCTGAACTAAAAAATTTTTTACCCCAAATAAATCCCTAAAATGAAATAGGAAACTAATTGGTGAAAAGACTAGTTTGCCCTTCCTTAAATTCGGATTGGGAATTTCCTTACTTCAACAATTCAACTTCCGATAAGAATATCTCTCTCATACGATATCGAAAATGCGCAAACTTAGCGGTGTTGGAAAGATTTCTCCAATGGATTTCCAACCATATCAAGAACTACCTCTAAATCATCCTGATCTAAAAGTTATGATCATTTGAAAATGACCAAAATTATCTTTCTTAACCTTGGTAATTTTTCCAGATTTTTCTTTTTCTTTCCAAAAATGGCTATTCATAGTTTCTTAGCTTATCTCTTAGCTATTTCAATTTGTGAGATGTTACACTACTTCTCTATATTTATATTTACAGGTTACATGGTATAAGTAAGGATGCATATGTATAAATTTTTAAGACCTCACTTATATGATTACATTGAAAAGGAACCCAAAAACCATCGGAAAAGAATGATATAAAGTTGGAAATGGTTTTCATTTTCCAAGGACACTTTATTGTAGCAATTTTTTTTATTTTTAAAAATGATGTGAAATGAATAACTACCTACATGAAGTCTATCAAGTAAATTTTTTATAAAATTGTAAGAAACGAAGGTGCAACGCACGTTCCTGAAACTTGTTATACTAAAAGTGGAAAGCCAGAAATATAAAAGTTGAAATACTATTTAACCCCTGTCTAAATTCAAAATGTTATAAAATTTCTAATCAATTAAATATAAAACTATTTATTTTATCATATTATATTAAATACCTAAACTACAAAGAGTGCTTTAAAACACATTTTAAGAATGTTTTTCCATTCTCCAACATAACTTTTGAACTTTCTACAGATTTCTAGACAAACTTTTGGCTTATAAATATCATGTGCATGAGCTAAAATTATTATTGAAAAACACATAGTCTAATTCGCCTTTCATAGCTCAGAAGAAAAATTAAATTGATTTCATCAATTATAGAAAATGTTTAAGAATGAAGATCGCAGATTGAGGTAGAAGGTTGTAGTGGAGCGCTCTCTTGCTATCTGAAAGGTTTAGACTTAGTAGTGTGTATCGTAGAAATATTTTTATTCTTCAACTATCTTTCTTTTGCTTTCTTCGATGCAATTTCTTTTATGGTGTTTCAGTTATTGCACTTTTTTTATGTTGTTACTATTTTGTTAATAGTTGTTATATTATATTATATTCTCTTCACTGTCATTTTTCTTTTTCATATTTACTATGATTGTCTATATTTGACTCGAGTTGAGGGTCTTCTGAATTGAGATAAGGTCTGTGCACACTCTATAATTGCTAGACGGATTTCACAAGATATGTTATTATTATAAAAGATAAAGGTATAAAACAGAAAATACATTTAAACGTATGGGCTGAATTGATAAATGTATCTGTATTTTTCTTTGTTAGCAAGTTTTGTTGAGAAACATGTTTATTCATCATGTTTGATAAGTTATTGATAATTTTTAAGATTTCTTTTCTCGTTAAATTTCAATTCTCTTAGTTAATTAAATACTAAGAGTTGGAGGTATTTACATGCATTTACAGTAATCTAGAGCAAGAAATTCAAACGACGTATTTCTATATACCATTATGGAGCTATTTTATATTGATTTTCTTCACGTATTTATTTTTAGATGATAAATGTATTTGTCCGCTTTTTCGAGTTTATCAACATATGAATAACTAAAGTAATGAATTACAGTAAACACAATACAAGTTCAAATTTTAAATTCACAAATTTAAATGGCTCTCTGTATCATAACAACAAATATTATCTCAAGTGATGTATCTTTTAAAATAAAATTTTTATTTATTATTTTGTTATACAAATTTAACAATAATGAGTGTGTGCATGCGTGCATGTGTGTTGTGTGTGCATGGGTGTGTGTGTCTGTACTTTTGTCAGAAATATGTATTATCTTATTTAGGAGAAAAATATGATGCATACTTCGTTATACATAATTTGCAAATTATACTATTTGTCTGTGCAATTAATTCCCTCTCAGGGTCTGTGCCTTTTGTTTTTCCGCTTTAAACTTGTAGCTTCCGAATTCCCAATATGGATAACTTATTGATTCTATATTTAATTTCTATCTATAATCAATATTAATAACGTCTTGCGAATGATGTGTATATTTTAATTATTTTTCTTGTATTTTTTTGTATATTTATTGTCTATTAGACTTCACCAATCTAATTTTTATGAATTTTATTATTATCGTAAGTATGTATTGTTATTTGGCTTAGATTAGTCATTTGAATTTATTGGAAGTATGTTAAATACTAAAAAAAGTTATAAAATTATCAATAATATCTACAAAGGAATTGATTTTAAATATTACAATGTGCCCCTTGTTTGGTGTTTCTTGACAGTTAAAAATATTACTTACTTCACAAGATTTGCATAAAATTTTAACTGTTCTAAAGAATCTATCTATAAAAATCACATGGAACACGATTGCAATGCACGTGTCCAGAGACTAGTATTACTAAAAGTAGAAACAAAAATAAGTTGAAAGTTGAAATATCATTTTGCCCCTACACTAGATTAAAATAAGACAAATATTTATTTAATTACATATTTAAATATTAGTGATAATCAATTATTAGATTGAGTAAATCTCTTAGTTAGGAATGTGACATCAATCTTTTGTATTGATGTACATTAGATTGCAAACGATAGTTATTCGTCCACCAACAATCAAGATTGAAAAATTACACAAATCAAAATCATTGATAATTTATCACCTTTGAAAAGAAGCATGGAAACAAACATTATTGTGGATCAATCTGATAATTAGGAATGTCCTACATCAATCTTTTTTATCCAAGTACGGCTAACTACGAATGATAATTATACGTCCATCAACAGTCAAGATTGAAAAATTCTACACATTAATTTCTTTGATAACTCATCACTTTTGGCTAGAAGCATGGTAAGAAAAAGAACCATGCTAGGGTCTTCTAATGAAAGATAAAAGAATGATAATTTAATAAATAACCGTAGAAAATTACTAGACTAACACTTGAATCGGCTATAACAGTATCGATTGGTGTGTCTTAAATGTGTGATCTTAATGACATTGAATAGAGAATCTTAATGCTTGCTTGGACTGTGTAGTTCCTTATATGGTAAATCAACAACATTAGAGTTAGTTCTTTCTTTTTTTTCTTACTTTCCTTGGTTGATTTCATCTCTTTTCTAGCTATAGCATGGTTAAGTGATTTTTCTATTATATTAAAAAATAGAGTTAAACAACTTTTTGATATAATTGTCATTTATCGAGTGAGCTTTATATTACAAAAACTATGTTGACTAACTTCTTATTAAAAATATAATAAGATAATTTTTAGAGACTTGAGTTACCATTATCTTAAAAAAATAAAGTTGATTAAAAAATATTACTCCCTTTGTTTTAAAAAGAGTGGTCTAATTTGACTTAGGCGGAGTTTAAGAAAATAACAAAAATTGTTAAATCTTGTTGTCCTAAATTAGAGTTATGTTTAATGTACAAAATTGTTCTTTGTTAATCCTTTGGCCTTAAACATGTCATCTGGAAAGATGAAATTAAAATATTACCAAAATAAGAAGAAAAGTCAACCTTTTTTAAACAGACTAAAATGGAAAGTGAATCATTCTTTTTAAAGGGTATTTGACTCTCTCTCTCTCTCTCTCTATATATATATATATATATACACACACGCTAGGGCTCAGCTTAGGGTGTCAAAAGGTTGGTCAGGCTGGAGATAAATATTGATAAACTCAAGGTAATGATTTTTCTTCTTTTTTTCAATCTTTACCTGTACTTTTTTTGTCTTTTGTTTTGTCAATGATTTTACATTACTACTTAAAAAATTATTTATTTTTGATGTGTGGTTTGTGGGCTATCACCCTGGAGCAGAGTATACTATATGTGAACCCTAATTAGCAAGTGTGGGTTTTGGTTGGGACAAGTTATCTTGTCAGGATCCCAATTTGGATCTCACTGTAAATTGCAATTTCAAAAGTAAATCAACTCAGTTTTTTTGGAACAATTTTCTATGATTTATATGAACTAGAAAATGTATGTCTAATACAACAAATTGAATAGTAGAGAAATCTAAGATAGTGAGAATGAGTGGGTATCCATGGAAGATCTCGAATCTAAATATAGAAGAAAAGGAGAATAATAGAATTAGAGAAGAAGAGAATAGATAAATGAGGGAGAAATTGATTTACCCGAAACTTGTTGTTACCTTCAAATAACATGGCGAGATCTGACCCTTGTGCCTCATCAATTGGGATTTAATCTTTGTTGTTTATTTGGTGAAGTAGTTACTCTTGTTTCGTAATTCAACTTTGATATAAGCTATACTAAGTAAGATCCTTACATATCACAAATTATTTATCTTATCCATGATTTTTATTCAATGAAAATAACACTATAACTCCAATAGTTATCCTCTTTTGCTACGAGTTCTTAGTATAATACTACAAATGAGATCTCTTCGTAGTTAGAATTTTAGCTCAAAAGAACACTACAACAAATATAATCATTAGTGGCATTTAATTCTTAATTGCCACTAATATGTATTTTTAGCGGCAATGGTCACTCTTTGTATATGTCCCTAAAGCCTTTAGCGACATTGTTTCTAATGGCACTTAACTAATATCGCTAAAGGCTTTAGCACTCTTTATTAGTGTTAATATTTAATGGCGCTAAAAGTTGTTTTTGTTGTAGTGAAAGTATTATCATTAACTGTAATAAAAATATTATCCAGCACATGTGCAATTATGAATGGCAATAAAATTTTGTAGTGGAGATTCATACTTTTATAATAGTATAGATTAAAAGATGGAAGTATTAACATATTACCAAATACCCAATAAAAGTGGAAATCACTTAACTCTGTTAGACAAGTACATTTGGAGGTAAGGATGTGCGTAGTTGTCAATAAAGGTCGAGAATCGTAAGGTCTTAGGTTTTAATCTCATGGGAGACAAAAAAAACACTAGCTGATTCATAAACTGGAAAAAACTAGGTGATTCTTCTGATCTTTCATAGTATTAGTGAACAGAGTTACCTAGTACTTATTGTTGGTGGGAGGTGCTTGGACTCCACAGACATTAAAAAAATTGTAATAATATGCCTGAAATATGTAACATTTGTTGTAAAATTTTCTTGAATTTTAATGATGTAAGCAATCAAGTTTTTTAATATTTGTGTTATCTTTAATTTTTTTCTTTACTTATAACACCTTTACATTTTACAGGTGAGATGGAAAATGCAAATGGAGCTGATTGGCAGGAAGAGGTTTATCAAAAGGTATGATTTGCAATAGCACTTTTAATTTGCACAAGATTTTCAAAACTGTGGAAATTTGATATGTGGATCATGAAACCAAGTGTTGAGATCATATTAACTTAATTCATGAGATAATTTGTTGGTAAGTTTATATAAAAGTCTTCATGGTGTGTCACCAATTTGTTTTATTTCCCGGCGACTAACATCTCTAATTACTAGTTTGAGTAATAAACATATTTGTGCAAGAAGTATATATATGTGAAAAAGGCATTTGTTCATCTGTATTAGTTGGTATACTTTTTTTTGTCTTTTATTTTCTTTCTTATAATAGATAATTTAATGCTTTCGACATCGAAAATCATCCTTCTTTACTTACGCGTCTTGGTTTACTAGCTAGTAATGAGCTGGAATAACTTTCATTTCTCCAAGAATAAAACATATAACATGCTCTATATTCTCCATTCTATCGTTTTTCACTTGTGAAGCAAACAACGTCATTATTTCTTTTTGCTAATACTGTAAATTATCGCTAACAAACAAAGAACATTACACCATAAGGTCACCTATCATCTCAGCCACTTTCTAGGAAGCATAGGTTCCCAACTAGAGAAGAAAAATAATTAGGCACCTATGATTGTTGCTAGCTTTCTTAGATCCTATACGTAAGTCCAATCTTTCTATAACGTCTTTCTTAATCTGTACTAATGCTATGTCAATATTCACCGATGATCCTCTAAAAATATTCCAGTTCCTTGCTTTGCATGTATGATAGATCACTGTTTCCAGTTCTTCCTCCTTGTGCCTTCCGGAACTTTCTGAACCCATTATTGGATGCCATCTATCGATATTGTTGGGCTATTGCCCATGTTGTAGCCAAAGGTTCATGGCTTAATCCTACTTGAAAAAAGGATTGGAATTATTCTCTTTATTTGGTTTCAAATTCTTTTAGGAAAAATGATTGGAATTGTAATCGTATTTGTAGTTGGTTTTGGCTTTGTAAGGAAAAGCACAATTTTATAAGTAGAGGAGGGTCTTGAGAGAATAACTAATTGCTCATTAATATTGTCTTTGAAATACATTAGAACATAACAGAGGTTTTTTGAGAGAGCTTTCAACAAGAGGAAAGAGAGAAGGAAAAGGGTTCTTTTGCTGTAGTCTTTTTCTCCGACCAGCGACGTTCAGATTGTCTTTTCCGATTAAGTAACCGTTGGATCGGGATGAAATTTGTACTAAATATTCCTGACGTCTTGGTGGTTGAATTGAATGGCGAAGATCGAATTCAGAGGTCACAAAGATCCTGTTTAAGGTCCCGAACAGAATTTTGGGTTTGGGTGGTGTTTCTTTCTATTTTTCTTTTGGTGGTATAGCTATTGTTTGTTCTCTCTTGACACTTGTTGTGTATCCATTAGAATAAATTTGTAACCCTCTTATTGGTATAGTGAAGCAATTCAGATCTTGTCGATCTCCTGGTGGTTACCTTCGGTTTGAAGGGTTTTTCCACGTCAAACTTGGTATTTTTTATTGTTAGATTTTTTGTTTCATATTTTCGTCACAACAAGTGGTATCAGAGCTAAGGTTATCGATATGGAGGGGAATATGATCAAGATGGTATGTCTAAATGGAAGAAACTACAACATATGGAAAATCAAGATGAAAGATATATTGTTCGTGATGAAGATGTATCTTTCGGTTTTTTCTGCTCATAATCCCGAGAATGTGACCGATGAAAATTGGGAATTTGAGCACCAACAAGTATGTGAATATACAAGACAATGGATTGAAGATAATGTTCGCAACCATATTGTGAATGAGACACATGCTAGAACATTGTGGGACAAGTTGGAGACGCTTTACACTTCAAAAACTGACGATAACAAGTTGTTCTTGTTAAAGCAATTGATGACCTTTAAATACAAGGAGGGCAGTCCTATTCTTGATCATATAAATGGTTTTTAGGGTATTATTGATCAGCTATCAGGAATGGGTGTGAATTTTGATGATGAAATACAAGGACTTTGGCTTCTTAATAATCTACCGGATTTTAGGGAAACTCTTCGTCTTTTTTTAAAAAATTCTGCCACTGGTGGAAAGGTGACTATGGAATATGCAAAGAGTGGTGTGTTGAATGAAGAGGTTAAAAGGAAATCTCAAGACACATCTTCACATTCAGATGTTCTATATACAGAAGATCGAGGGAGATATAAGACAAGAGATCCGAGGAGTAGAGGTAAAAGCAGAAGCAAGTCAAAATTCAAGAATCCAAATATTATATGTTATCATTGTGGAAAGAAAGAACATATTAAAAGATTTTGTAAACAATTGAAGCAAGATCTTAAAGAAGGGAACAAGGAAGAAAACAATGAAAATAATGTTGTTGTTGTTGTCCAAGATGACCTTCTCTTCGCTTGTGATAAAGACGTCATCAATTTTGTATCTCAAGATACAAGTTGGATAGTAGATTCTAGAGCCACATCACATGTCACACCAAGAAAAGATATCTTTTCATCTTATACTTCTGTTAACTCTGAGGTGTAAAAGATGGGTAATGCTGGTGATGTTAAGGTGTTTGGTGTTGACACTATTTGTTTGAAAACAAATAATGGTTCAACGTTGGTCAGTCATAATGTCAAGCATGCTCCAGACATTCCAATAAATTTGATCTCTGTAGGACAATTAGATGATGATGTCTTTAATAATGACTTGTGTAATGGCCAATGGAAGCATACCAAAGGCTCACTGATTTTAGCTCGAGGAAGAAAACATTCAAATTTATACGTGACACAAGGATCGATTCTTGGTGACTCTATAAATTTGGTGGAGAGCGAGACTTTATCAGAATTGTGGCACAAGAGGCTTAGTCATATGAGCGAGAGGGGGATCACATGTTTGGCTAAGAAGAATTTGTTTGCTGGTATGAAAAAAAAAAAAAAAGGTGAAAAATGTGTTATTGCTTAATAGGGAAACAGAAAAGAGTTTCTTTTCACAGTCATGCTCCTTTAAGAAAGTCTGAGCTATTGGAGCTAGTACACTCAGATTTGTGTGGTCCTTTCAAAGTGAAGTCAAAAGGTGGTACACTTTAATTTGCTACTTTCATTGATGATCATTTTTGCAAGATTTGGGTATATCCTTTAAAATCCAAAGATCAAGTTCTTGATGTGTTTAAACAATATCAAGCCTTATCTGAGAGACAAACGGGAAAGAAGTTAAAATGTATTCGCACTGATAATGGTGGTGAGTATATTGGTCCCTTTGATAACTACTGCAAATCGCAAGGAATTCGTCATCAGAAGACTCCTCCAAAGACTTCTCAATTAAATGGTTTGGCAGAGAGGATGAACAAAACTTTAGTTGGGAGAGGTAGATGTGTGCTTTCAGAGGCTAAACTTCCAAATTCTTTTTGGACAGAAGCACTTAACATTGTTGCTTATGCTATCAATTTGTCTCCTGTTGTTGATTTGGATAGTGATGTTCCAAACAGAGTTTGGTTTTATAAGGATGTTTCTTCTGATCACTTGAAAGTGTTTGGGTGTAAAACTTGTGTGCATGTTCCAAAAGATGAGAGGTCAAAATTGGATGTTAAAACTAAGCAATGTATCTTCATTGGTTATGGTCAAGATGAGTTTGGATATTACTTTTATTATCCAATTGATAAGAAACTCATTAGAAGTCGTGATGTTGTGTTCTTTGAAGATCAAACTATTGAAGATATTGACATGACTGAGAAACTAGATTCTCATATTGATGAGAGCTTAGTTGATGTTGATCCAATTCTTCTTATTGATATATCTTTTGCACATGATGGAACCCAAGGTAATGATCCAAATAATGATCAGAGTGTAGAACATATAAATTTTCCTACTTATGATGTTGTGGTTGATAATCAACCAACTCATGGTGAGATAACCACTTCGAATGATCCAGAAACCTCTTGTAGAAGATCTACTAGAGAAAAGCGAAGCTCAACACGTTATTCTCCTAATGAGTATATCCTCTTGACTGACATGGGAGAACCTGAAGGTTATGATGAAGTTATGTAGATACTTATAGAGATAGGTAGGTAGAAGCCATGGAAGACGAGATGAAGTCACTTCACGAGAATGGCACATATGAGCTAGTGGAGTTACCGAAAGGTAAGAAAACATTAAAAAATAAATGGATATTTATATTAAATCAAGATCAACATACATTTGCACCTAGATACAAGTCTAGCTTAGTCATCAAAGGTTTTGGTCAAAGAAAGGGGATTGACTTTGATGAAATTTTCTCTCCTGTTGTGAAAATGTCCTCTATTCGTATGGTTCTATCCTTAGACCCAAGTCTAGATTTAGAGATTGAGCAGATGGATGTCAAGATTGCCTTTTTTCATGGTGATTTAGAAGAGGAGATCTACATGGAGCAACCTAAAGGTTTTGTAGTTAATAGGAAAGAAAACCATGTTTGCAAATTGAGAAAGATTTTGTATGGCTTGAAACAAGATCTAAGGCACCGGTACTTAAAGTTTGAATCTGTCATTGAAAATCAGAGATACAAGAAAACTTCTTCAAATCATTGTGTATTCTTTCAAAAGTTCTCTGATGATGATTTTATTATCTTACTACTTTATGTGGATGATATGCTGATTGTTGGCAAAAATAAATCTAGAATTGCAGTCCTTAAGAAAGAGTTAAGCAATTCGTTTGCGATGAAGGACTTGGAGCCAGCAAAAAAGATCTTAGGCATACAAATCTATCGAAAAAACACAAGAAGAAGTTCTCTTTATCCCAAAAGAAGTATATTGAGAAAGTACTCTAGAGGTTCAACATGACAGAGACAAGAGTGGTTAGTACACCTCTTACTAAACACTTGAAGTTGAGTACGACTCAAAGTCCATTGACTAATGAAGAGAAGAATGAGATGTCGAGTATTCCATATTCTTCCGCGGTTTGTAGTTTGATGTATGCTATGATTATCACTAGACCAGATATTGCAGATGTTGTTGGTACCATTAGCAGATTTCTTTCCAAACCTGGAAAAGAACATTGGGGTGCAGTGAAATGGATACTACAATATTTGAAGGGTACGTCAGATATGGAGATGTGCTTTGGTAGTAGCAAGTCTAAACTAGTATGCTACACGGACTCTAATTAGGGAGGAAATCTTGACAATTCAAAATCCACTTCTGGCTATTTGATCACTTTTAAAGGGGGAACTATTTCTTGTCAATTAAGACTTCAAAAGTGCATAGCTCTATCTACCACAGAAGCCGAATATATTGTCATTACTGAAGGTGCCAAGGAATTGCTTTGGATGAAGGAGTTTATCAAATATTTTGATTTTGAACAATCATGATTTGTATTATTTTGTGATAATCAAAGTGCTATTTATTTCACCAAGCACTCTACCTTTCATTCTAAGTCCAAGCATATTAGTAGAATATATCACTGGATTAGAATGGCCCTAGAAGAGAAATTATATGAGGTTGAGAAGGTACACACTGATGACAATCCTTCAAATATGCTTACGAAAGTGGTGATTGTAGATAAGCATGAGTTTTGTAGATGTGCGGCAGGCATGAAGCCTTCCAAGAGATCCTCCAGTTGAAGTCTATTTGGCCCCTTGGCTGGAGAGGAAGTTTTTTGGGCTATTGCCCATGTTCCAGCCAAAGTCCCATGGCCTAATCCTACTTGAAAAAGGATTGGAATTATTCTCTTTATTTGGTTTCCAATTCTATTAGGAAAAGGATTGGATTGTAATCCTATTTGCAGTAAGTTTGACTTTGTAAGGAAAAGCACAACTCTATAAATAGAGGATGGTCTTGAGAGAATAATTAATTGGTCATTGATATTTTCCTTGAAATACATTAGAACATAAGAGAGGTTTTTTGATAGAGCTTTGAACAAGAGAAAATAGAGAAGGAAAAGGGTTCTTTTGCTGCAGTCTTTTTCTCCGACTAGCAACGTTCAGATCATGTTTCCCGATTAACAAACCGTTGGATCAGGCTGAAAGCTGGACTGAGTATTCCTAACATCTTGGTGGTTTATTTTAACGGTGGAGATCGGATTCATAGGTCAGAAAGATCCTGTTTTAGGTCCCTAACAGAAGCTGGATTTGAGTGATGTTTCTTTCTATTTATCTTTTGTTGATGTAGCTATTGTTTGTTCTCTTTTGGCACTTGTTGTGTAACCATTAAAATATATTTGTAACCCTCTTATTTGTATAGTGAAGCAATTCGGATCTTGTCAATTCCGTGATGGTTACCTTCAATTTGAAGGGGTTTTCCACGTTAAACTTGGTGTTCTTTATTGTTAGATTTTTGGTTTCATCTTTTCGTCACAACATGTATTACCTCCTTACATTAATGTATTTCATACTCGGCTGGATTATTTAGTAGAAAAACAAAGACCAATAATCCAGCCGAGTATGAAATACATTGATATAAGGAGGTAATACATGTTGTGACGAAAAGATGAAACCAACAATCTAACAATAAAGAACACCAAGTTTAACGTTGAAAACCCCTTCAAATTGAAGGTAACCATCACGAAATTGACAAGATCCGAATTTCTTCACTACACCAATAAGAGGGATACAAATATATTTTAATGGTTGCACAACAAGTTCCAAAAGAGAACAAACAATAGCTACACCAACAAAAGATAAATAGAAAGAAACACCACCCAAACCCAGCTTCGGTTAGGGACCTAAAACAGAATCTTGAATCCGATATCCACCGTTAAAATCAATCAACCACCAAGATCAGGAACACTCAGTCCAAATTTCAGCCTGATCCAACGGTTCGTTAATCAGGAAACATGATCTGAATGTTGCTAGTTGGAGAAAAAGACTGCAGCAAAAGAACCCTTTTCCTTCTCTATTTTCTCTTGTTGAAAGCTCTCTCAAGAAACCTCTCTTATGTTCTAATGTCTTTCAAAGACAATATCAATGACCAATTAATTATTCTCTCAAGACCATTCTCTATTTATAGAGTTGTGCTTTTCCTTACAAAGTCAAAACCAACTATAAATGGGATTACAATTCCAATCCTTTTCCTAATAGAATTGGAAACCAAATAAAGAGAATAATTCCAATCCTTTTTCAAGTAGGATTAGGCCATGGGACTTTGGATGGAACATGGGCAATAGCCCAACAAACTTCCTCTCCAGCCAAGGGGCCAAATAGACTTCAAGTGGAGGATCTCTTGTCAGGCATCATGCCTGCCGCACTTCTACAAAACTCATGCTTATCTACGATCACCACTTTCGTAAGCATATCTGAAGGATTGTCATCAGTGTGTATCTTCTCAACCTCAAATAATTTCTCTTCTAGGGCCATTCTAATACCAATGATATATTCTACTAATATGTTTGGACTTAGAATAAAAGGTAGAGTGCTTGGTGAGATAAATAGCCATTTGATTATCACAAAATAAGACAAATCATGATTGTTCAAAATCAAGGTATTTGATAAACTCCTTCATCCAAAGCAATTCCTTGGCACCTTCAGTAATAACAATATATTTGGCTTCTGTGGTAGATAGAGCTATGCACTTTTGAAGTCTTAATTGACAAGAAATAGCCCCCCCCCCCCCCNAAGTGATCAAATAGCCAGAAGTGGATTTTGAATTGTCAAGATTTCCTCCCAAATTAGAGTCCATGTAGCATACTAGTTCAGACTTGCCACTACCAAAGCACAACTCCATATCTGACGTACCATTCAAATATCATAGTATCCATTTCACTGCACCCCAATGTTCTTTTCCAGGATTGGAAAGAAATCTGCTAACGGTACCAACAACATGTGCAATATCTGGTCTAGTGCAAATCATAGCATACATCAAACTACCAACCGCGGAAGAATATGGAATACTCGACATCTCATTCTTCTCTTCATTAGTCGATGGACTTTGAGTCGTACTCAACTTAAAGTGTTTAGCAAGAGGTGTACTAACCACTTTTGTCTCTGTCATGTTGAACCTCTTGAGTACTTTCTGAATATAATTCTTTTGGGATAGAGAGAACTTCTTCTTGTGTTTTTTCGAAAGATTTGTATGCCTAAGATCTTTTTTGCTGGCCCCAAGTCCTTCATTGCAAACGAATTGTTTAACTCTTTCTTAAGGACTGCAATTCTAGATTTATTTTTGCCAACAATCAGCATATCATCCACATAAAGTAGTAAGATAATAAAATCATAATCAGAGAACTTCTGAAAGAATACACAATGATTTGAAGAAGTTTTCTTGTATCCCTGATTTTCAATGACAGATTCAAACTTTAAGTACTAGTGCCTTAGAGCTTGTTTCAAGCCATACAAAATCTTTCTTAATTTGCAAACATTGTTTTCTTTCCTATTAACTACAAAACCTTTAGGTTCTCCATGTAGATCTCCTCTTCTAAATCACCATGAAAAAAGGCAATCTTGACATTCATCTGCTCAATCTCTAAATCTAGACTTGGGGCTAAGGATAGAACCATACGAATAGAGGACATTTTCACAAGAGGAGAGAAAATTTCATCAAAGTCAATCCCCTATCTTTGACCAAAACCTTTGATGACTAACCTAGACTTGTATCTAGGTGCAAATGTATGTTGATCTTGATTTAATCTAAATATCCATTTATTTTTTAAATCTTTCTTACCTTTTGGTAACTCCACTAGCTCATATGTGCCATTCTCGTGAAGTGACTTCATCTCGTCTTCCATGGCTTCTACCTACCTATCTCTATGAGTATCTACATAACTTCATCATAACATTCAGGTTCTCCCATGTCAGTCAAGAGGATATACTCATTAAGAGAATAACGTGTGGAGCTTCGCTTTTCTCTAATAGATCTTCTACAAGAGGTTTCTGGATCATTCGAAGTGGTTATCTCACCATGAGTTGGTTGATTATCAACCACGACATCATAAGTAGGAAAATTTATATGTTCTACACTCTGATCATTATTTGGTTCATTACCTTGGGTTCCATCATGTGCAAAATATATATCAATAAGAAGATTTGGATCAACATCAACTAAGCTCTCATCAATATAAGAATCTAGTTTCTCAGTCTTGTCAATATCTTCAATAGTTTGATCTTCAAAGAACACAANCCTCCTTACATTAATGTATTTCATACTCGGCTGGATTATTTAGTAGAAAAAAAAAGACCAATAATCCAGCCGAGTATGAAATACATTGATATAAGGAGGTAATACATGTTGTGACGAAAAGATGAAACCAACAATCTAACAATAAAGAACACCAAGTTTAACGTTGAAAACCCCTTCAAATTGAAGGTAACCATCACGAAATTGACAAGATCCGAATTTCTTCACTACACCAATAAGGGGGATACAAATATATTTTAATGGTTACACAACAAGTTCCAAAAGAGAACAAACAATAGCTACACCAACAAAAGATAAATAGAAAGAAACACCACCCAAACCCAGCTTCTGTTAGGGACCTAAAACAGAATCTTGAATCCGATATCCACCGTTAAAATAAATCAACCACCAAGATGTCAGGAACACTCAGTCCAAATTTCAGCCTGATCCAACGGTTCGTTAATCAGGAAACATGATCTGAATGTTGCTAGTTGGAGAAAAAGACTGCAACAAAAGAACCCTTTTCCTTCTCTATTTTCTCTTGTTGAAAGCTCTCTCAAGAAACCTCTCTTATGTTCTAATGTCTTTCAAAGACAATATCAATGACCAATTAATTATTCTCTCAAGACCATTCTCTATTTATAGAGTTGTGCTTTTCCTTACAAAGTCAAAACCAACTATAAATGGGATTACAATTCCAATCCTTTTCCTAATAGAATTGGAAACCAAATAAAGAGAAT
>NC_028640.1:8597898-8612416 GCF_001406875.1 Solanum pennellii
AAAATCTAACAATAAAGAACACCAAGTTTAACGTGGAAAAACCCTTCAAACCGAAGGTAACGACCACGGGATCGACAAGATCCGAATTGATTCACTATACCAATAAGAGGGTTACAAATATTCTTCTAAAGGCTACACAACAAGTGCCAAAAGAGAACAAACAATAGCTACACCAACAAAAGATAAATTGAAAGAAACACCACCTAAATCCAGCTTCTGTTCGGGACCTACAAAGGGATCTTGCTGACCACCGAATCCGATATCCACCATTCAAATCAACCACCAAGATGTTAGGAACACTCAGTCCAAATTTAAACACAGTCCAACGGTTAGTTAATCGGAAAACACGATCTGAACGTTGCTGGTCGGAGAAAAAGACTACAGCAAAAGAACTCTTTTCTTTCTTTCTTTTCTCTTGTTGAAAGGTCTCTCAAAAACCTCTCTTATGTTCTAATGTATTTCAAAGACAATACCAATGAGCAATTAATTATTCGCTCAAAGCCATCCTCTATTTATAGAGTTGTGCTTTTTTTACAAAGCCAAAACCAACTACAAATAGGATTACAATTCTAATCCTTTTCCTAATAGAATTGGTAACCAAATAAAGAGAATAATTACAATCCTTTTCCAAGTGGGATTAGGCCATGGGCCTTTGGCTGGACCATGGTCAATAGCCCAACAATAACGTGTAGTAATGTAAGAAAACAAGTTGTATTATTTGTTCATCCAACCTATGTCTGTACTATTTTAGGATTTAATAGCAAAAGAAAGACCAATAATTCAGCTGAGTATGAAATACATTGATGTTAGGAGGTTATAAACGTGTGGTTATGTAAGAAACCAAGTTGTATTATTAGTTCATCTAACTATGTATGTCTTATTTCAGGATTTAGTTGTCAACTACATCTTTATTATTTCATTGTTTACCCTTGTTTTTTACGTCATTGATGATAAAGGTGTAAAGTGAAAAAAACTAGTGATTGCTATTAAACTGTACAACTAACTTTACAAAAGTATGTTTTAATTTCTCCTGGTTGGGATGGTCTACAATCACATTACGGAAGTTGTATTCTTGATGTAAGTACCAAGAAGCTAAAGGAAGCAAAGATCAGTTACTTGTTTTACCAGAATTTTAGTCTTCCTCTTCTACTTCAATTTTAACCTTTTCATCTTGAAGGTTCTTTTTTGAAGATTCTGTAGTTTGTTCTCTATTGCATCATATAGTTGATCTGGTTATCCCTAACCATATGGTAATGCATTATTGACATTTCCGGAATTGAGTAATCAAAATTTGTAATGCAGATCAACTATATGAAGGAGATCTATTTATCAGACCTCAATGATTTATACGAGAAAATTGATCATCAAGTGCAGCAGGTATGTCATCAACACCCCCTTAAGTGCTTCATCATAGTTCCAAATTTTGGTTCACTCCCTTTCAAGTTTCGTCAAAGGATGCACCATCATTTGCATATTGTATTCTATTGGTTATTAGAAAATCCTCCAACTGGGAACTGATGCAGAGAGCTCAAGGCACTACATTATCATTTTTGCTTCTTTAATTTGGTTCCTTTCCTGTCGATTGTCATCTTTAGAAACAGTGCTTGCATAGTTATAAAGAGGCTAATATCTTTTCATTTCTAGCATCTGCATTATTTGTTTGTGTTGAAGCATTGTGAATGATTGTAAAGTGGAGGTGGTAATGCATGGATATCATAAAAGAGTTGTTTTCACATGTAATTTCTCTGTTGGTTTTTTTTATTTTTGCTTTCGGGGATGGAATTTAGGCCTCCATAGTTCTTCGGCCAAGGGCTATAATCATCTGAAAAAGCACTTGAATGAACATTCTGTTGAATTGTGTAAACCTTGTGAGCTATGTTATGTGTCTCTTTATGTCATTTCTTAAACTTTACCCCTTCTTCGTTGCCGTTGGAGGTACTTGAAGCATATATTTTTAAAGTTTGCTCCCTTTTTCGTTGCCGTTGGAGGTACTTGAAGCATAAATTTTAAAAGTTTGCTAAGGACAAGAAACAGGACTGTGACAGAACTGATTTCTTTTTACTGATTTTAAGCATAACTCTCTTCAAAAGGAGAACATTGAAAAGCTCAAGATGTTCAAAGTGACACTGGAACACATTATGCATTTCTTGTGGCTTAAAAAGCAGGACATTCAACTTAATCACGGTTGAGAAGAAGATAAGTTTCTTTCTAAGGTTCAATTGGGAACGCAGCGTGACTTCTTCTTCTCTACAGCAGGGGGAACTTCATCATGATAACATAAGCTCATTTAGTACACAAAGTGGAACGAACCTCGTACAGGCAAACCTCAAATCCGTACAGCAAAATTCAAGCGTGCTGCCACATTTACTTCCTATACAGCCCGTGCAGCAAATGATGCCGAACAAACAATTAAAACCTCTGTGCAACCGGCTTCTGATACAGCAACAACTTCTTCGAAGTCAGCAGTTAATGGAACATCAGCAAGCTATTAACTCACTGCAGCAGTTAATGTAACGGAATAATTTCACCAACTTGAAACTAAATCCTTGTCTGGTGTATCGACAAATATCAACACTCAGCTATACATGATAAATTCAGTAAAGCCTGGTTTCAATTTCGATTTGGGACTGAGTAATTCTTTGAACTCCCCGCAACAGCTGTCTACTGGATTTAACAATCTTCAACATGGTAACATAAGCTCATTCAGAACACAAAGTGTAACGAATCCCATACAAGCAAACCTCGGTTCTCTACAGAAAAATTTGAGTGTCTGGCAGAGAATGTCGCAGAGCCAGCAAATGTTGCAGAACCAGCAATTAAGACAGCAGTTACACAATCGGCATATGCAGCAGCTACATTTTCATAGACTGAAGTTAATGCAACAGCAGCAAGCAAAGCAAGAGTAGACCACACTATTGCCAATCCACCAGATGTCGCAGCTTCAACAGTCTTCCATGCTGTTTGAGCAACAACAATCTCTTGATGGAAGCATTCCAACAAAACAATATTATCGATTTGCAACATGATTGTTTGGATAATTAAATTGTTTATGTTTCGTGCACTCGTGAACACTCCCTTCTTTAGATTATGTGAAGTACTGAAATTATTTTGATAAATTACTAAAGTTTTTTTGTGGCAACTTAGGTTGAAATTCGAAATATCCATCTTCAAATTTTTTTCTGTTTAAATGTTTTGCAACAATTTTACAAACGTCACAATTTTTCACAATTTTTTTTGTGGTCTTTATTTTTAAAAAATATATATTTTCTTGATTCGTAAAGTGTGTTTCCTTAAATAATTATACTATTTAAATTGGACTTCAAATAAAAAATTTGTTATACTATCTTAATGATAGTTATTGTTCTTTTTTTCCTTTAAAACCCTTAAGATAGTTATCACTGGCAAGATTTTGCAATAAGTCATTAAAATTACTCATTTTGTGTTTTGTTCTAAGATCTCATGTGTTCAAAATTAATAATCCCTTGCCATATATGAATCTTTTTAGTTATTACTAATTGTATCTCATACTTTGTATGAACCCTCTATCTTAAGGACCAATATTGTTATTATCCCTCGTTATTTTATATACCTAGATTTTTGACACGTGCTTTGCACGGGATTATCAATTCAAAAAATTTAAGCTAAGATTTGAATGATAAGCTTTGCACAAAATAATAATACAGATTCTTTTGTGAATGTTCAATGTGGATCGTCAAATATATCTCTTATTACCACAGACCTATAATGATGTTCAGTGAACAATTTTATTAATTAAATGAAATAATGTACATATTTATTTCAATTTGATGAGGTTGAATCATGTAAGTAGTAGTATCTTAACAATATTACCTTATAAATGATATTTGTTGCATGTGTTTCTTGCCATCTAATCTGATGTGTTTTGCACGTGTATTCAACATAATCTCTTTAGATGTCATATGAACATGTAGAGATGTCATTTTATTCATATATATTCACATATTTTTAGATTATCGTGAGTTTTATTTTTAAAAAAACAAAAAATTTAAAATAATATATTTTGAAGTTAGAAATCTTGTTAACTTGATAATACATTTGTAACATATATAAATGATGAAATATGAACTTTTTTCTTCGATGAAAATACTGAAATATTAAGAAAGAGTAAATTAGTAAAACTAAAGGACAATTTTTACATAATAATAATTATTTTTAATCAAACATCCTTACAATCCAAGTCACACAAGTAGCAGTAATAAATAAAATCATTCTTTCGTCTTGAGTATCAAGAGAATCATATCATGCATACGTGGCGCCACCAAAAGCAAGAATTTCCTTTTAAATTTATTTATTTTCAAAATTAGCCTTCCGCTTTGATGAAAAGATGTGACTTTTATGAAAATTTTATCAAAAGTGGCAACATTGATGAAAAGTTATGACTTTAATGAAGAGTTGTGACTTTTATGAGAAGTTGTGACTTTTATCAAAAGTTGCGACTTAATCAAAAGCTGCGACTTTTATGAAAGGTTGTGAACTTTCCGAAGGGTTGTAAATTTTCCAAATAATTGTAACCTTTGTGATAAGGCACAATAAAGATTTGTTTACACTACCATTTAGCATCATATATTATTATAAGTAGGAACCTCCTAACCCTAAAGTTGATTTACCGTTTTGCCCCTACTATATGAATTAAATATTAATTTATTAAATACAAATATTAGTTAAATATTAAATTTTTATAAATTAAATTAGCTGTCAGACCTAATTTGATTCTCCAGAAACGTATAGTTGTTGTTCAATCAAGCTCCCTCAATCATTGTAACGACCCCTTTTTCCAACGCTCAATCTCCATTGCAGCTATTCCAAAACCTAGATAGTTCATTGATCTATACAAATGTCTCCAACATCATGTCATTGTTCCATTAATCTGCTTTTTTCTGTGTCTCAATTATGAAGACTGAATGTTCATTTATTAATGAAGGCAACAAGTTATTAAATAGAGTTACAACGAAAGTAATAAGACTCCTAAACGAACTGAACTAAAGTAATCTAATTAAATAATAATTGCTGAACTAGTAAGACAATCCTAATACGACTAAACTACTAACTGGCGTCCTAAGACCAGTTGTTCTAATATGCCCCCTCAAGTTAGACGATGAGTCACTAAGCCTAACTTGAACAAATTAGACTCAAAAGCAGATTTAGAAAGTTCCTTGGTGAGGGTGTCTGCTATTTGATCGGCACCATGGACATGAACAACACGAACCCTTTTAATGTCAAAATAGTGGCGAACAAAGTGAAAGTCCACAACAGCATGCTTAACACGACTATGGAGGACAGGATTCTTGCTCAAGAATGTGGCTNGTAGTGGGTGTGACAGTGGGGTTCAATTTGGCTAGGTAATCAAAAATCTTTTTTGGTTTTGTGATATTATTTTGGGGTCGAGTGACAGCACAGGTAGGAGGAGACGGACATTGAGGCGGGGAAGGAGGGAGTTCTAACTCGTTGGTAGGACAGGTTGGTTGAGGAGCCATATGTGTTGGTGGGTTGGTTTTTCTACGGTGATAGACAAGGAGAGGAGACAAGCTGCTTTGTGTGTTAGTTGGTATCGGCATTTGAGAGTTTGTAGGGAGGCGTGGTAGTGCTAAACGTTAGGCAGTAGATATAGAAGAGGTGTTCTGGGAAGCAGGAATTATTGAAGATGAGGAAGAAAAAAATTTACCATGAGAGGTGAATCTGTTGCGTCTGCCGCTGATGCATCGTCGGATAAGGACTGCGAGTTTGAGTTGTCTCCGGACTGGGATGGAGAGGAAGCAGATGGTGATGGAAAATCTGTAATAGTGTGTGCTGCAATTTCTAATGGAGTTGGCATATCTGTAACTATGGGAAGTTTGGGTGTGGGGTTTGAAGAACTTGGCATTGTTGGTGTTGCCCATTCCAGGTGAGTTGATTTAATGGCAACGTTGGAGAACAATGTCTTAAATGGAAAAACATCCTCAACAAATCGCACATCTCGAGATAAGTAAACCTTTGCAGAAATTGGATCAAAACACTAGTGACAGTTATGGGATAGTGAGAATCCAAAATAAAAACATGGGTTAGATTTTAATTCAAGTTTATTTTTGGAGTATGGTTTTAGCCATGGATAACATAAACAACCAAAAATTCGTAGGAAGTTATAAATAGGTGATTTTCTAAGTAATCTTTGGAATGGGGATTGATTATCGAGGTGAGAGGTTGGAAGACGATTGATGAGGTAGACAGTGTGATGGCATGCAAAAGACCTGAATTGGGGTGGGAGAGACGCCTCATGAAGAGTGTTCTTGCAGTTTCGACAATATGGGCGAAGTCACCGTTCTGCAAGTGCAACTCGTTGGGGTGTATAGGGAGGGGTAGAGAGGTGTTGAATGCCGTGAAGTGAAAGATAGGAGTCAAGACTTTCATACTCATCTCCGCCATCAGTATACAATGATAAAATTTTAGTGACAACATGTTTTTCCATCACAGGATGAAATTTTTGAAAGATATCTTTAACTTCACTTTTCTTTGTTAGTGTGTAAAGCCAAGTGTACTTCGTATATTGGTCAACAAAAATACAATAATACAAATTTGTATCAAGATATAAGACTGGTGATGGCCCCCATAAGTCACTGAAAATAATTTGAAGTGGTTTAGAGCTACACAATGATAATTGAGTAAAAGGATGTCGATGAGATTTATTAGATAAACATGAATTACAATGAAATTTTTTGTCTCTCTCATGAAACGGTAGCGAGAATTTATTCAAAATAAACCTAAGAACTCTAGAGTGAGGATGACCAAGACGTTGGTGCCAAGTAGTGAGAGGGCTGGATGTGGAGATAATGTGAGCTTGGGGATGTGACACAGGCCACTCATATAGTCCATTGTTAGTCCGACCGTGCACCAGTTGCTGCCATGTTTTCAGATCCTTCACAACAAAGTTAAAAGGAAAAAATTTAATTGACTTAAGATTGTTTTGACAGAATTTAGAAATAGAGATAAGCTTGTGTTTGATGGAAGGGGCACACAAAGTGTGACTTAGCTTAAAAACATTATTTGATGCATTTAATTTAGAAGAACCAGTGTGAGAGATAGGAATTTTGTTACCGTCACCCATGGAGACATCTTCGTTACCGCAGTATGGTTGTAGGTTGTGCGGCTCTGTTGTGATGTAATGGGTGGCTCCTGAATCAACTATCCAGGGATTGGTCTCCGTTGTAAGCCCAGCGGCATAGATGGCTTTTGCTTCAAAGTGATTATGAGATCTCGAGCGGCAAACATTGGCGGTGTGGCAAATTCTGTTACATAATTGACAGCGAATAATACCGTTTGGATTTGAATTGGATTGCCCTTGTGGTGGAGCGCTTGGACGCAAGTTCTGGCGCCATTGTTGAGAGTTGTTGGTTTGTCTACGGTTGTTGCAATTATTGGAATTGAATTTAGTGGGAGTATCAACTGCAGCAGTGACGGTACTAGATAGTTTCTTAGCATCCTCGTGGTGGAGGAAGAGTTCAAAGTCTAGTAACTTTTCAAACAGTTCCTCATAGGAGATAGGCGTATCGCGTGCATGAATGGCAACAGATATTTCACAAAATTAAGGACCTAGACCACTAAGTATTTTGACAATGAGTTCAGGATTGGAAACAGGAGCACCAGCAGTGGCTAACTCATCCGAAAAGGACCGAATAGTATGAATATATTCAGTAATGGAGCGAGAGTCCATAGTGACACAGGCAAGCTGATCACGCAGACTGAAGACTCGAGTTTGAGATTTGTTCGCATAAGTGGTATGCAAGGCATCCCAAGCTGATTTAGCCGAGTCAGCGGCTGAAACAGTAGGAGAAATAGTGGGTTCGACAGAAGCCATGAGAGCATTCTGGATGAGTTGATCCTGACGGAACCAAGTTAAGAAGGCAGGATTGGGAGAGATATTCGTGCCGAGGGTAATCGTGCGACTAGGGGACGGACTGGTTCCATCGAGATGGCCAAAGTGGTTGTAGCCATACATAAGCATGGAAAATTGGGCTTTCCAGGTGGCGAAGTTGTGACCACCACTTAGTTTGATGGGTAATTGGGATGCGGGATTGAATTGAATGATAATATTGGTGCTTGTCGTGTTATCAACATTGAAAACTCTGGGATTGTTGCCATTGTTGTTGGTCATTGTTGCTGATCTGCGTGAGGAGAAAAAAATACTGGATCGTACTCTTTAGAGCGTGAAGAGCCCTGATACCATATGAAGACTGAATGTTCATTCATTAATTAAGGCAGCAAGTTATTAAATAGAGTTACAACGAAAGTGATAAGACTCCTAAACGAACTGAACTAAAGTAATCTAATTAAATAATAATTGCTGAACTAGTAAGACAATCCTAATACGACTAAACTACTAACTGGCGTCCTAAAACCAGATGTTCTAATATCAATCTAATACATCTATCATTGGCAGGTAAAAATAGAATTTTCCTCCTTATTTATCAAAAGCTACTCTATTTTCCCTATTTACTGTGAGTCCTTATGTATCTTATTTCTTTTCATCTATTTATTATTTTTAATAAGTTGGATTCATGCATTGTTGTATGTTTCTGCATGTTCAAAAGCCAAGTTTTTCTGTAACGTTATGCATTGAGCAGCAGCCCAACATATATGGAATTACTAGGGAAGGCCCATGGGAATAGAAGTCGAACATGTGCAATCAGACACATATTGCATGAATGGTGGAATCGAAAGCCTAAAAACACGGTACATGGTTTGGTTCTATAATCTGCCCCAATATTTGTGTGTTGGGAAATATGGAAGGAAAGTTGCAGTTGTAAATATGGTGGCAAGGGAAGCTTAAACAAACATATGATGACTCAACACATTCTCTGGAATATCCAAAGTGCTATGAATAAGGCCAGCCTTGACATTACCTTGGATCACATTTTGTAAAAATCTTCTCAAACTAGAACCAATTGTCAAATGTGTATCCATTTGCTGGTAATTTCCTATAAATGGAGCGTTGAAAATGAACACAGACGCGAGCTATTGCACACTATCTGGAAGAGCGTACATGGGAGGTATCTTCAGAGATGACAAGGGTGATTTGTTATGGCATTCTCTTCTTTCTTGGAGTGTGGCAGCAGCTTAGAGGCAGAGCATTGGCAGAGCCCTCAAGGGGTTGGATTTATGCATTTCAGCCACTTTTTCTTGGAAATCGACTCAATAGTCTTCCAGATGATTGAAGGAAAAAGACAACCCAATTACAAGCTCAATCTCACCATAGAGAAGATTTGACATATGATAATTCAAGCCTAAGAGGGGCCAATAAGGTTGCGGATAACTTGACTAAGATGGAAAACACCAACAAGAACGGCCATGTTTTTGTCTCCTTTCAGAAGATTCCTAATGGTGCAAAAGGGCCTTATCAATTGGACAAAAGTCAAATGCTATACATTAGACTCATATACGACAAGGTGAATTTTTTTGTTAGCTAATTTACTTTCTTATTTGTGCGGGGATTTAAGTCATCATATCCTAACCCTCCTTTTGAAAGGAAAAAAGTTTTATCCATTGTGTTGTATGTTGAGGTAAGTCCAAGCCCTCTTTTTGTACTTATTCTCATGATATAGAACACTCCTGCTAACTAGCCGAAATTTAATTCAAAAAATAGTTTCAACTAACTGAATTTTGAATTAGTTGAAGTTGATACAAGTTACATATAATTAGACTTTAGATATACTCCTTTTTGTTATTGGCTTTGTTCTTTCTGGTGATGGCGTGAAGGTGTGTGAGGTTATTAATTGGTGGCTTCATAAATGATCCGTAAATTAAAATGTACATAAGTTGGAAGTTTTCGGAGAACTATTTATTTCTTTGCTTAGAAGTATTTTTTTGGTGATAATAAGTAATTCTTGATGTAGTCAAGCGGCTACGCTGTGTTAACTTCTTTTAACAAGTCGTTTGAATGCGTATGTGAGTATATGGGAATTGCTATTTTTTCACCATTATTTCATCCTCATATTCTGACTATCTGTATTTACTCATTCCACTTGCAGTTTAATAGTGCCTTGAGTATTAGTAAGCACTTATATCTTGTTACGGTAACATCACCTAATCTTGGCAGAGTTAGTTGTAGTTCACCTAAAGATATAAAAGTAATACATTCACAAATATAATGAACTGATTTCAGGAAATAGTAGTCTGCAAAGGAAACAGAAATCCAAGATAATTTAATTTAATCATCTGTTAGACACTGCAAAATTCCCGACAATTAGACTTGTAGGCCATTATGTTTTGTGTGCATCATTCTTTCTCAATTATGTAGTGTTACATCTCCTCTTATCCTATTTTATGGGTTGTAGTAGGAATAACTACTCAAAGATGTCATTTTACAAATTAAAACTCTTACACAGTGAGGTTGGTAGCACATAATGATTGGAGGAACAATAAGAATGATACAACTTAACAATGCTTACACGTGCAGCTCACGTGTCCATGACTAGTTGTCTATAGATATAGTGGGATTTCCTCTCATTTTTAATAACAGATTTCCTGATCTTCTTCTTCTACATGCGCAAAATTAAATATTTGTGTACTTTGTTCCTGTTGAGTAATTTACTAACACCATTATTTTTACATCAATAAGTTGGTGAATAAAATCGTCCATCCCGAGAGGATATATATCTTTAAACCTCTTGTATTGGAGGGGAATAATTTTCTTAAAGGGGACATTGCGCATTAAGTGGAGTCAATTTTTTCTTTCTATTTCGTTCTATCTTTACATATTTTGGTGTGTTTTTTACACTCAAAATTTTATGCTTATGATATTAATTGTTGTTTTTGAGTACATATTTTAAACTCTATTGTTTATGTTTCTGCAAAGTTATTATCTCGGGTTAGATTTAATGTATACACATATTGTACGTATACTCGTTATGCAGAAAATAATTATTGTACTCACTTTCAAGAATTCATGGGTTGATATTCTATATTAAATTCTATAACTGAAAAGTACTATATATAACCTTAAATCTTATCTATTATTACAAATATATGAAATTTCTCACTTATCAATTAAAGAAATTCATTATGCAACTTCAAAAGTTATAATTGATTTCATATTCAAGCGTAATTTCTTTTTTAAATATGTTAATATTTTTAAATTTTCTCCTAAGACATATCACAATTGTATGGAATTTAAATGTTTCTTTTTATTAGGGAGTGCCTTTGTATATATACTTATTTTCTTCTTTATTTTCCTTTTAATGTTGATTAAAAAATCAATGATTTATTATTTAGTGACTAATTCATTCAGTTTAGGTTCTTGAGTTACGTAATAATGACAAATAATTAAATTCATGTTGAAATATTGCTAATATTTTTTAAGAACCTATTTTCTTATTATTTTTAATGTATGTATATTAGAAAAAATAGTTTTCCAAGTTCAATTAACATATTATTTATGATCGTGCAAAGCGCAGACAAATTACCTAGTATGTGATAATTCTCTAATTCTGGAGAAGTTTAATAATTTTGAAAAAATATATTCAAAAACATATATCTACACCATAAGGGAAGTTGAGAATAAAAATAAATTAATTTAGTCTACAATAAAAATGAAAACAATACAAACTTTCTCTGCAGTCACTATAAGAAATATGAACTTTGCTTCGTCCAAAATAGTGAAATATTAAGAAATAGTAAATAAGCAAAATAAAGGCATAATACATAAACATGAATCTTAGCTTGGATTCAACAGAGAATTATGCCCTCCAACTTTGAGTATGGACAAGTGGATACTTAAATTTGTACAAAATTGAATATGTAGACACATGTGTCGTACATGGCATAATACATGTAGGACACCACATAGGACACAAAAATTCCATGTAGGGTGCCATGTAGGACGGATGTGTCTATTTGTTCAATTTTATACAAGTTTAAGTGTCTACTTGTGCACATACAAAGTTAAAGTTCAAGTTAAGGGTCTTACAATGTATATATAGTAATAACTATTTTGAATAAAACCTCCTTACAATCTAAATGACCCAAGTAACATTGATAAATAAAGTCATTATTTTATCTTGGGCATCAAAACAAGAAATTGTGACAATTCTCTAACTTCTGTGAATTTTAATAGTTATGACTTTTTTTGGCAAGCTTAATTTGAAGAATATGAAACAAAACATACTCTAAATTAGAGTAATATCTTAAGATACAAAAAATATGTCTATTAATATAGATTTGTTGTCCTTATGACTGTGTCAGGTCATTGTTGAACATTTGAGTTATCTAGGTTAGACTCATTTTTAATTTTTTAATGTCCAGGAATATTATTTAACATGAGTTTAGAATCCAACATTTTGATCTACGCGTACTTTCATAATGCAACAATTTTACATACATATTTATGAAAAAGTCATAAAGTTGCATTGATGAAGTATCTAGAAGGGTCTTCAGAGCAGCAGTTTAATGAAGAATGAATTTCTAAAAGGGTAAACAACATTATTTTGATGTTGTTTCAAATTTACTTATCTCCTTCTATAAATTTTGTTAGAGTAACAAAGTAATAATAATGAAAGTGGTGAACGTTTGACCTTAGACAAGTAGATTGTAAGAAAAAAATTTATTCAAGATCTTGTGGTGTACATTTTTAACGCTATTTCTTATTTATGACTAATATTGATTATCGAAAATTTTACATTATTTTTTTTCAAAAGAAGTTATTCAAACCATAAAATTATCAGATTATATATTTTTCATGTACAAAAAATAGAATAATTGTGTTTAATCACTACAGAAAAACATCACTCAGTTTTAACAACACAATTATATATCATCAAACATATATTATGAGAAATTATGTCAAAGATTAAAAAAATTTATTAGATATCAAGATAATTTTAATCATTCATTATATATTTAGAATTCTTGAAATATGTGATAATGTCAAATCATTTAATTTATGTAAAAGTGTTCTTAAAACATACTAAATTCATTTCATTTTTATTATAACGTTCGATTATCGGAACAATTGTTCAAAAGCATCGAGGGATTTAAATTACCTAGTATAAATAAAATAAAATATTTTTTTAAAGAATATCATCATTACTTGAGTGACCTTAATTTTGCAATAACCAAAGTTGATAGAAAATATTACTACTGCGTTTGTCCTATTTCATATGAGTCGATTGACTTATTACAGAGTTTAAGAAAAAAAGAATTTTGAATAATACGTTCTAAAATAAATGAAAGATATTTCTGTTGCTATAGCTCATTTCATTAAGTATAAAAGGAACACTTTGAAATTAAATTCTTACTCAATATAAATTGTTTATTCATTTTTGGGCTGGCTAAAAAGAAAAGTAACTCATATATTGGACAAAGATAGTATTTTAGAAACTATACAAAAATTAACTCAATATATATGATAGGGTTTTTGTTTACTTCATGAAGTTATATATTATATTCTTCTTTATTGCCTAGTACTCAGACAGTACAACTAGCTCGTTAACTTGAATCATGTTTCAGTTCACTTGTTTACTTTCCAGGTTTCTAACTGTTTTGCATATTAACAATCTTGCATAGTCCTCATTTAGCTCCATGAAGAATTTGTGGTTGTTGCGAATACAATGTCATGATTACAGATATAATCACTAGCATGTTTTTTGTTCTCAGACTACCAAGTTACTTTGAAATCGGAGTAGGAGAAAAAAAAGAACTTTTGAGAATATCTTTGTTTTAGAGGATATTTGCAAGAGAGTTATGGAGCTATTTGCAGGATCAATTCAAATAGAGAAACATGGTATTGTCGATTCCAACTTGTTTGAAATTGAGACGCAGTAGTAGTAGTTAATTTTCAGTCTTGGTATAATTTTATTTTTCATTTTTTTTGGTTATTTCCATCCCAATTTAACGTTAATAGTCAGCTTACTGCAATCATATTATGTAGATAGTGAATTTTTTTTATGCCCATTACGTATTGAATCCCTTTATATACTTAATCCAATATTTTCATATTATGTTTTGTTATCTCCGTCACCAAACTCACTGTTTTCCTCTACTGGGGATTAGGGCTCATGCATGAAAAATTTAAGTAATACACATCATCATTAGTGGCAAAGCCCAATATAGTCAACTATCACCAATCCACTGAAAAATGTAGATACTATGTGTTGTGTTGAATCCCTAAATATTATATCAAATGATTAAGACGATCCACATTCATATTTTTCTATAAAAATTATCCCCTCACAAAAAAGAAAAAAGATTTTTGCAGAGTATTTTAAGTAAATCATGAAGTCATGTTATGAATTAATAAATGCAATTGAGTGAATATATATATTGTAATTAGAAGGATTCTCAGTATTTTGTTTTGTTATTTCCATCACAAATTCATCAGTTTTACATTAGTAAGCAGCATACTGCAATCATCTTCCTCTATTGTGGCTTAGCACTAAAATCTTATGCACATAAAGTTTAAATAATATTCATCATCATCAATGACAGAACAACATGTATTCAAAAGGTGTTAAGT
>NC_028640.1:8622416-8658558 GCF_001406875.1 Solanum pennellii
GTGTGACATATGTTGTCTGGGTATACACCAAAGCTCGACGGTTCAAAGATATCAAATCTACCGTTTGACCGATTATATCCGATATATGTTCACTATGGAAAGTTTAAAGGGAAACCTACTTATCCAGATAGGATTAACCTTTACCTACAAGACACACAAGTTTTTTCATGCATATGTTTTAACAATAGCCTTCCCCATTCATGTGGGGGATTTTTGGGATTTAGCAAGTGTGAATGGGAAAAGAAAAGAGAGAATATGAAAAGTGGGGGAACTAATTTGGAGGGAAAATGAAAAGTCATTTGCAAAGTGCAAATGAAAAGTCATTTCTCCCATATCGGCAAAAGAAAGAGAAATTGTTGTCCTTATAGAAGAAAAACACTTCCATTACTTCTTAAAGAGCTAAGAAGAAGATGCCCCCTCGCACCGTCGTCGTCGTCGCTCGCTCGGCCTCGGCTTCGGCTTTGGATTGGGATTTGGATTTGGCAAATGATGTGATTTATTGATAATTTTTTTTGGACAAAATTTATTTAATCAATTTTTGTTTAATCAAATAAATCCTGTTAAAATTATCTCTTATAAATTTGTGGGTAACGGTAACATTCCGAAAAGTTATTACTCTTTCCGAAAAGTCGTTACTTTCCAAAAAGTCGTTATTTTCCTAACAGACACAATTTTCTAAAAAGTTGTTATTTTTTCCAAAAGACACAACTTTCTGGATAAAATGGGTTTTAACAGATTTCACTAAACAGACACGTTCCTTACTGAAAATGGCTATAAAAGGAAGTCAATTTTCGATTTTTTAAAACACTGGAAAATTTTTTTTTCTCTGCATTTATTTTTCTCTCAAATAAAATCAAAGTGTCGATCGACTGAGTTTGTGTGACTTGTTGTTGTTCTTAAGTTCGTTGAAATTAAAGAAGTTTGAGGTACCGCTATTTCTTTAACAGGTTTAATCCGTTTTATCTTGGGAGAAATTAATCCATAACCTTGGGTACAGTGAAGGGATTAAATTTCTTAAGGACACTTAGTAGTTTCTGTGGACTCGGATTAATTCTTGTATTTTATTAATTTTCTGCTTCATCTTGTTTCTGTTTCTGTTCATTGGTTAACCTTTAAATACAGGTTACTATAAGAATAACAAAAGGTATTTTCTAATCTTTATTGATGATTTCTCAAGAATGACTTGAGTTTATTTCTTGAAAGAAAATTAGAAGCATTTGCTATATTCAAGAAATTTAAAGCCCTTGTTGAGAAGCAAAAAGGTTGCAGCATCAAAACCATTCACAATGATCAAGGAGGTGAATACACAAGTCAAGAATTTGAAGAATATTGCAAAAATGAAGGCATTCAGAAGCAACTTACAGCAGGGTATACTCCTCAACAAAATGGTATATCTGAAAGAAGAAATAGAATAATTCTTGAAATGAAAAGAAATATGATTAATGAGAAAGGGCTGCCAAAATATTTTTAGGCAGAAGTGTGCATACATCAGTTCACATCCTTAACAGGTGTCCAACAAAGGCACTAAAGGACAAGACAGCAGTTGAAGCTTGGAGTGGAATTAAACCCTCTGTAAGTCATTTTAAAATTTCTGGGTGTATTTGTTATGCCCATGTACGTGCTGAGAAAAGAATAAAATTGGATTAAAAAAAGTCAAAAAATGTATCTTTCTTGGTTATAGTGATGTTACAAAAGGATATAGGCTTCTCGATGTCAAAACTAAAAAACTTGTTGTTAGTAGAGATGTCATTTTTTATGAAAAACAACATGGAATTTGGAGGATAAAAAGATAGAGAATACTGCTATCATATCTTCAAATCAGGAAGAAGATGAGGAAGATAAAGATGTCTCTCAAGGGGAAGAAATCCCAGGATCAGATGATGAAGAACCGCCTCCAAGAGGAACAAAAATGTTGAGTGACATTTATCAAAGATGTAATTTTGTCGGTGTTGAGCCAGAAAATTATGAAGAAGCAATAAAGCATGATGTTTGGAAGAAATACATGGAAGAAGAAATTCGAATTATTGAAAAAAAATAATACTTGGGAGCTTGTGGCTATACCAAGAGAAAGAGAAGTTGTAAGTATAAAATGGATTTACAAAATCAAACTCAATAGAAAGGAGATATTCAAAAGCACAAAGCAAGGTTGGTTGCTAGAGGCTTCACGCAAAAATCAGGTATTGATGTTTATGAAACTTTCTCTCCAGTTGCTCGTCTTGAGACAATTATAACTGTAATTGTTGTTGCTGCACACAAAAAATGGAAGATATTTCAACTTGATGTTAAATCAGTATTTCTGAATGGAAAACTTAATGAAGAGATTTATGTTGAGCAACCCTCAAGGATATTTTGTTCAAGGGGGAGAAGAAAAGGTGTACAGGCTAAAAAATCTCTTTATGGGCTGAGCAAGCTCCAAGATCCTGGTATAATGAAATTGATACATACTTTCTGAAAAATAATTTTTAGAGAAGTAAAAGTGAAGCCACTTTGTATGTGAAGAAGAACAAGACATTATTATCATTGTTTGTCTCTATGTGGATTATTTGCTATTTACATGAAATGATGTAAAGATTATTCAATTTTCAAACAAGATATGATGCAAGCTTATGAAATAAGTGATTTTGGGTTGCTAAATTATTTCTTGGGCATCAAAGTTTCTCAAGTGAAAGAAGGCATTTTTATTTCTCAAAATAAGTATACTAAAAGTATTCTTCAAAAATTCAAAATGAGGGATTGCAGGTCTGTGGCCATACCATTAGCAGCAAATAAGAAGTTTAGAAAAGTTGATGGAGAAAAAAAAACTAATAGCTCACTTTATAGGAGTTTCATTGGAAGTTTGTTATATCTTACTTCAACAAGACAGATATTATGTTTGCTGCTAGTTTATTATCCAGATTCATGCAAGAACCAAGCCAAGTGCATTTTGAAGTTGCAAATCGTGTTCTACGCTACTTGCAAGGAGCAATGAATACAAATTTGGTGGAGATTTAAACTTAATTGGTTATTCTTATAGTGATTGGGCTGGAAGTATAGATGACATGAAGAGTACTTCAGATTATGCTTTCTTATTTGTATCAAGTAACTGTTCTTGGTTATCAAAAAACCAAAGCATTGTTGCTCAATCCACTACCGAAGCAGAATATATTTCAGCATCCAAGGCTACTTCCCAAGCAATTTGGCTTAGGAGAATATTTAAAGACATTGGTGAAAAACAAAAAAAAAAAGATTGTTCTACATTGTGATATCAAATCAGCAATTGCAATTGCCAGGAATCCAGTCAGCCATGAAAGATCAAAGCATATTTCCATCAAGTATCATTTTATCAGACAAGCATAAGAGAAAGGCAAAATTCAGTTGTATTATTTTCAGACAGGAGATTAACTTGCTGACATCTTCACCAAAGCACTTCCTAGAGAAAAATTTTGCTATCTTTGAGAACGCATTGGAGTTATCAAGCAAATGTGTCGGGGGGGAGTGTCGGAATAATGCATCAATGTTTAGTCTTCCGAAATTGTCTCTTAGTTTTTCAAGAAGTCTCTTTAGAATTTCGTAGTACATGTATCTAGTAAATTGTGATACATGTATTTAGTTATTTGTGCAGGACTTTTTATTTTCTATTTTGAGTAGTATAAATAGTGATGTAGTTGATGATTGTAATCATCTCAAGTGGCCTTAAGTAGCCTATGATAAACTTGAGTATTCTCTAAATATACTATTTTCCTTCAATATTTTCTACTAGTAGTTATTGTTTCAGTCTGGTATAATGTTATTTTACATATTTTGTTTTGTTATTTCCATCGCTAAGTTCACCAATTTTACGTTAATAGTCAGCCTACTGCAATCGTATTATGTAGAGAGGTGAATTTTTTTTTTATTGATATACGCATTACGTGTTGAATCCCTTTATATACTTTATCCTATATTTTCTTATTATGTTTTGTTATCTCCGTCACCAAATTCACTGTTTTCCTCTACTGGGGATTAGGGCTTAATGCTTGCGCATTCGTAAAGTTCAAGTAGCATCAATACGTACCTTATGGTACAATATAAACCTTACAACGTGACAAATTTTGTTATGTTATTCCCATCACCAAATTCACTATTCTTTTATTGACTGTTAGCCTACTGCAATTACTTTTCTTTATCGAGCCTTAGGACTAAAAGCTCATGCACGTAAAATTTAAGTAATACACATCATCATTAGTGTCTAAGCCCGATATAGTCAACCATCACCAATTCACTGAAAAAATTTAGTTATTATGTGTTGCGTTGAATCCCTAAATATTTATATCAAATGATTAACACGATCCACATTCATATTTTTTCTATAAAAAATATCCTCTCACAAAAAAAAGAGAAGAATTTTGTAGAGTATTTTAAATAAGTCATGAAATCATGTAATGAATTAATAAATACAACTGTGTGAATATATATGTTGTAATTAGAAAGATTCTAAGTATTTTGTTTTGTTATTTCCATTACATTAGCAATTAGCATAGTACAATCATCTTCCTCTATCGTGGCTTAGCACTAAAATCTCATGCAGATAAAAAAGTTTAAATAATATTCATCATCATCAACGACAGAACAACATGTATTCAAAAGGTGTTAAGTTTACGAGCTCAAGAGTTACGTTGCTTTGCACAGGAGATGCTACACTCAATATGGTACGGTTTCAGTTTACTGCTTACTCTGCTTACACACTCTGATAATATTCTTATGAATAAAAGTTTATCACAAAGCAGAGAAACATATTGAATTCTCATTTGTTATCTCAAATTTGCTAATAAATCAAGTTCGACTTTAAATCTAGCAATTCTAAGGTCTAAACTTCTCTTGAGTGGCTTTATCAACCACTATTGTCTTACCATCAAATGATTCAATTGACGATAATAATTGTTTTACAAAAAACCCATTAAGAAGTGTTGATTTTACATCTATCTAATGCACTTTCTAGCCACGTTGTGCATAAGTAGAATTAATTAAGAACCAATCTGATTGTGCCGAGCCTAGGAACTGGAGCAAAAGTGTCAAAATAACCCTTAACTACAAGCGTTGTTTAATGCTTGTTGATTGAACCATCAACATTTAGCTTAGCTCGAAATCCTAGAGGCATGTCTAAAAGTGAATCTTTTATAATTTTGTAGAAGTATCATGTTATTTGATTCTGTCTTTGCTAACTTGGACCAATTTTGTGCAGGTTGGTAGAGCAGTCTAGGCTAATGATGTGACCAAGAGGATTTTTTGGTGGAAGCCACTCGGAAAAGTCCGTTAGATAATCGTTGTAACCTGAATATCTGGCATTATAGTTATGTAATTTGTGTGAACTAAATGTGGATTTCCTATTTAATAATGAAGACAAATTTTCAAGCATCGTAACTTGAACTGTATAGCGATGTATTTTATTTGAACTAATTAAGGATGCCCTATTCATGAAGAAAAAATATTTCAAATATGGTTTTAGACGTCCACGAAAATTTTTGTCAAAAATGACGACGGATCACCAAAAAAGATGTTGAACTATAGATAGCTAATATTCTTAAAATGGGGGTTTTACCTACTCCGGGCTATTTTGACCTTGAAAACGGATCATTTTGATCGTCAAGGCCAAATGGCTCCATAGTTAGCATCTTAAAAAAGGCCCACGAAAAATTTGGACAAAAATAACATCGGAATTCCAGATCACAAAAAATCCACGGACTATAACACATTAAAATCGACAAAATTGGGGTGGGGTGGGGTTACATGCTCTAGGGCTCGTGTGACATTGAAAATGGATCGTTTTGGCCGTTAGGTCCAACATGCCCCATAGATAACATCTTAATAGATGTCTACAAAAAATTTGGGAAAAAGTTACGTTTGAATTGCGGATCACCAAAAATCCATGTACTATTGTTCAGGAAATTTGATAAAATGGGGGGTTTACTTGCTACAAGGCTCATTTGACTTTGAAAATGACTTCTTTTGTCCACCAGGCCAATTGCCTCCATAGATAATGTTTTAATAGACGTCCACGAAAATTGGGGCTAAAATGACGGCAAAAATCTAAATCACCAAAAAAGATGGTGAACTAGCACATGGAAATTGGCAAAATGTGGTTTTTACCTTCTCTGGGCTGGTTTGACTTTTAAAATACGTCAGGGTGAATTGGAGCCATTGATAACAATCATAAAGACGTCCACAAAAATTTGGACAAAAATAATGTCAAAATTCCAAGTCACCGAAAATCCACGAACTATATTCAACATTTTAGTCAAAATTCATTGACAGGATTATATATGTACAAAATTTGTATAAAATTATTCAAATCTCAGATACCAATATTTAATTTCACTATTTTAGATATTTGAATCCATACTTCAAATATGGCTTGCTAAAATCCAAATTATGTTTCACACTGTTTGTATATCCGAAGACTTTCTTGGATAAATGTATATGCATATATATTTAAAAATATTATCAAATGATTAATGATGATCTAAATTTAATTTTTTTCCTAATATAAACAATACCACCCCGCCAAAAAAAAAAAATTGTTTTGTATAATGTTTTAAATAATGTCTGAAGTTATGTTATGAATTAATGAAATACTATTGAGTGAATTTGTGAGAAGATTTTTCATATTTTTTTTTATTTCCATCATCAAATTCACCAGTTTTACTTTAATAGTCAAGCTACTACAATCGTATTATGTAGATAGGTGATTATTTATATTGATATACACATTATGTATTGAATCCCTTCATATACTTACTCCTATATTTTCATATTATGTTTTGTTATCTCCGTCACAAGTTTCACAGTTTTCATCTACCGAATAATAGGGAGTAATGTTTATGCACATGTAAAGTTCAAGTAATATCAATACATACCTTATGATATATATGAACCTTATAACATGTCATATATTTTTTATTCCCGTCACGGACGTCAATAGTCTTTTATTGATTGTTAGCCTACTGCAATTGTTTTCCCTTATCGAGCCTTAGGACTAAAAGATAATGCACGTAAAATTTAAGTAATACACATCATCATGAGTGGCAAAGCCCGATATAGTCAACTGTCACCAATTCCTTGAAAAAATGTAGATATTGTGTTGTGTTGAATCCCTAATTATTATATCAAATGATTAAGACGATCCACATACACATTTTTTCTATAAAAATAATCCCCTCACACACACAAAAAAAAGATGATTTTTGTAGAGTATTTTAAATAAGTCATGAAATCACGTTATGAATAAATAAATACAATTGAGTAAATATTTATGTTGTAATTAGAAGGATTCTCTGTATTTTGTTTTGTTATTTCCATCACAAATTCATCAGTTTTACATTAGCATATTGCAATCATCTTCCTCTATGGTGTCTTAGCCCTAAAATCTTATGCAGATATAGTTTAAATAATATTCATCATCATCAAAGACAAAACAAAATGTATTCAAAAGTTGTTAAGTTGAGTAGTTCAAGAGTTACGTTGCTTGGCACAGGAGATGCTACACTCAATATGGTACGATTAAAGTTTATTGCTTACACTGTCAGATAATATTCTTAAGAATAAAAGTTTATCACAAAGTAGAGAAACATATCAAATTCTCATTTAAATCAAGTTATACTAAGGTCTAAACTTCTCTTGAGTGGCTTTATCAACCACTATTGTCTTACCAGTAGCCGATTCAATTGACAATAATAATTGTTTTACAAAAAGCCCTTTAAGAAATACAGATTTCGCATCTATCTGGTGCACTTTCCGGCCACGTTGTGCATAAGTACAATTAATTAAGAAGTAATCTGATTGTGTCGAGCTAGCAACTGGATAAAAGTGTCAAAATAACCCTTATCTACAAGCCTTGTTTTATGCTGGTTGATTTAAACATCAATATTTGGCTTAGCTCGAAATCCTAGAGGCATGTTTAAAACTGAACCGCTTATCATGTTATTCGATTCTGTTTTTGCTAACTTGGACCAATTTTGTGCAGGTTGGTAGAACAGTGCTAGGCTAATGATGTGAACAAGAGGATTTTGTGGTGGCACACACTCGGAAAATTCTTGCAGATAATCCTTGTAACCTGAATATCTGGCATTATAGTTATGTAATTTATGTGAACTAAATGTTGATTTCCTATTCAATATTATTGAAAAATTTTCAAGCATTGTAACCTCAACTTAGTATAGCGATGTATTTTTTTTGAACTAATTAAGGATTCCCTATTCGTGAAGAAAAAAATTTCAAACATGGTTTGGACATCCATGAAAATTTTTGGCAAAATTGATGGCGGATCACAAAGAAATATGGTGAACTATAGCCCACGAAAATCGGTAAAATTGGGGATTTACATGCTAGGGGCTCGTTTGACCTTGGAAATTGGCCGTTTTTGCCGTCTGGGCCAAATTTCTCCATAGCTAACGTTTTAACAGACGTCCACAAAAAATTTCAACAAAAATGAGGTTGGAATTCTAGATCACCAAAAATCCATGGACTATAGCACATAAAAATCGAAAAAATGGGGGTGGGGGGTTACATGTTCTAGTGCTGGTTTGATCTTGAAAATTGATTGTTTTGGTCATCAGGGCCACTGACTCCATAGATAACGACTTAATGGACGTCTATGGAAAATTTGGGAAAAAGTGACGTCTGAATTGCGGATCACTTAAAATCCATGGACTATAGTACTTCAATATTTGCAAAATGGGGGATCTACCTGCTGCGAGGCTCATTTGACCTTTAAAATGGGTCGTTTTGGCCATCACGGCCAATTGGCTCCATTGATAACGTCATAATGAACGTCCACGAAAAATTGAGGCAAAAATGATGGCGGAAATCCAGATTACCAAAAAAGATGGTGAACTAGCACAAGGAAATCGGCAAAATGGGGTTTTTACCTGCTACGGGGCTCGTTTGACTTTGAAATAGACCGTTTTGGACGTTAGGGCCACTTGGCTCCATACCTAATGTCTTAAAGGCGTCCACAAAAAATTTGAACAAAAATAATGTCAAAATTCAAAATCGCCGAAAATCCATGAACTATATTCAGCAGTATTAGTCAAAATTCATTGTGAGTATTAATAAATATAGAAAATTTTCATAAAATTATTCAAATCTCAAATATACCAATATTTAATGTCAGTATTATAAATATTTGAATCCATAGTTCAAAAATGGCTTGCTAAACTCAAAATTATCTTTCACATTGTGTGTATATAACCTCCGAAGAATTTCTTGGATAAATGTATCTGCATGTATATTTAAAAATATTATCAAACGATTAATGATGATATAAATTTATTTTTTTTCTAAATATGAACGATCCCACCCCGCCAAAAATAATAATAATTGGTTTTGTAGAATGTTTTTAAATAATGTCTGAAGTCATGTTGTGAATTAATGAAATACGATTAAGTGATTTATGTCATAGTGAGAAGATTTTACATATTTTTTTTTGTTATTTCCATAACCCAATTGAAGAGTTTTACGTTAATAGTCACCCTACTTCAATTGTATTATGTATATAGGTGAAATTTTTATTGATATACACATTACATATTGAATCCCTTTATATACTTAATCCTATATTTTCATATTATGTTATGTTATCTCCTTCACCAAATTCACCGTTTTCAGCTAGTGGGGACTAGTGCTTAACGCTTACACATATATAAATTTCAAGTAGCATCAATATGTACCTGTGTTATGTTATCTCCTTCACCAAATTCAACGTTTTTAGCTAGTGGGGACTAGGGCTTAACGCTTATACATATGTAAATTTCAAATAGCATCAATACGTACCTTATGGTACAATATAAACCTTACAACATGAAATATTTTGTTTTGTTATTCCTGTCACGGACTTCAATAGACTTTTATTGACTGTAATCCTACTGCAATTTTTTTTCTTTATCCAGCTTTGGGGCTAAAAACTCATGCACATAAAATTTAAGTAATACACATCATCATTACTGACATAAATTTTAAATAATAGTCATCTTCACCAATTACAGGACAACATATATTCAAAAAGTGTCAACTGATCGACCAATGGCGGAGCCATCATATATTTAGGGCTTCATCCGAACCCCTTTCGGTGAAAAATCATATTTTTTTTATGTAGTTAAAATAATTTTTTAGGTACATAGAGTAGATGTAGAACCCCCTTCGACTATTTCATGTGTCTATTTCTAAGGATTTTGAACCCCCTTGTAAAAATTCTAGCTCCGCCTCTGTGATCGACACCACTCCATTGAAAAAGTATAATATGTAGATATGTGAAACGTTTTATCACGATAGTAAAATCAGCTTTTAGCGACAAAAAAATATGTACATTTATAAAGAGTGGTAAAGTCTTTACCGGCATTAGTTAAGATCCTTTCGAACCAATATCCCTAAAGACTTTAGAGACATATACAAAGAGTGTTAATTATCGCTAAAATTACATATATCATTTTTTATGTAATGTATGTAAATTGTAAGAGCCAAAGCAAACAGGGAATGATCCCCATATACGGAAATACTTTGTTTTGTTTTTTTTTCCATCACCAAATTCACCAGTTTTACGTTAATAGTCACCCTACTTCAATGGTATTATGTATATAGGTGATTTTTTTTTATTGATATACATATTACATATTGAATCCCTTTTTATACTCAATGCTATATTTTCATATTATGTTCTGTTATCTCTATCACCAAATTCACTGTTTTCCTCTACTAGGGATTAGGGCTTAATGCTTATGTATACGTAAATTTTAAGTAGCATCAATATGTACCTTATGGTACAATATAAACTTTACAACATGACATGTTTTGCTTCGTTATTCCCATCGCCAAATTCACCAGCCTTTTATTGACTATTAGCTTACTTCAATTGTTTTTCTTTATCAGGCTTTAGGACTAAAAGCTCATGCACATAAAATTTAGTATAACTTACATAAATCCTATAGTGTAAGATCTAAATTACATTCTATCCCTACTCTTTTCTATTTTACAAAAATCCCATAAAATATCAATCATCTCGATACATAACTTTCATCCGGATACATCAATTGTGATACATTATAAAATTTGTTTGTTGCGTTTAATATGGATTTAACATAAAATTGATTTTATTTCCCATAAATCATGCAGATCTAATTGATATCAATCCATTCCAATCTGTAACAGCTTCACAAAATTTAAAATTTAGATTTATATCTTCTCCGTCAATTCAAAATAAATAAATCTCCACAAGAGAAATTTCTAAAGAGATGATGACTACTGAATTAGGTACTTTTCAATCTACTAGGAATGATTTGATCCTTGATAGAGTACCTTAAATAAATCTATTTCTTTCACAGTTTAAAGGAATATTGGTGGAGACTAATATGGGCGTAGCAGTGAATGTTCTTGGAGAAATCATTAGAAAGTTGGCAAATGTGACAGCAGGGCAAACCTTCATCCATCTAATATAGGTTTATGATGACGAGAATCATCAGTTGGTTACAAATGGGTATAGATTTGTGTGGCATCTCGGTTATTGTGATTTCTTCATCTGATCTATTAGTATACAAATAATGCTCTGTATTTCAATATTAATTTGGATTTACAGTTGTTGTGTGAAAATTATTCTCGGGGAGGATACCTTAAGATCAAGACCTCATAGGTACATCATGGGGAGTGGATGTGTATGTATATAAGAAGAAAGAGTGGTTTGTCATACCGTGTTTGTGTCATTAATTCATTGGCTTCTTATCAAACAAAGCAAATTATCTTTTTCTATTATCTTCTTATCCATCACTGACTACTCAACCACTCCCTCCACCATTCCATCTGCCTCTCCGTCATTGGTATATAGTTTCTTTTCAATGTATCATTGCTATATTTTTGTTTTGTCGTTTTGATGTGAATATGTAAGTCATGATACATTCGTGGTAAATGACTTGAGTGTATTGTTATTTGTATCTACAAATTATGATGTGGTCATTGTTTTGTATTCGAAAGTGCTATTTATAAAAATGTATCATCATAATATATTTTATATGATTCATGCAATAAATGAATTAACAATTGATATGGATCAGATTCATTTTGAATAACGAGTGTGTGTATCACATATTTTTATAATGTATTAGGTTATTATTGTGTATATATTACATATAAATAGTGTAACAATTAAGATATTTAATTTACTTGTTTTGATCAAGACAAATATGGATGATACATTAATATATCAATCTTGGATTTTTGTGAGTGGTTGTATCATTGAAAATTTTAATGTACCCAGTACATGTTACAAGATGGTTATAAAATTTTGTCAATATTTGTTAGTTTTTTGTTAGATAGGTGATCCTTTGAAAATTGAAAAAATGTATTTCATATGATGTATCATTGAATTTCTAAATGTTTGTAGATTGTACCATGCCATATAAGTTTTTATGTATCAAGATTATGATGGGTAATATGTACAGATACATTGCATTCTAAGTTAGGTAGCACTGAACAAATATTAAAGAGTGTAGATACATAATACACAAGCGATTTTCATTGTGTATATAGCCTTTCAAATTTGTATAAGATTTACATGATACATTGAAAAACTTGATACATGAAAATTGTACATGGGAAAGTGTTTATGTATTCAAGAACATTTATATTGAACATAATAAAACTAGTAGAAGATTCAACAACATTAGAGTTATGTATCAACATCTCAACTATGATTATTATACATTGTATAAAACAAGGATGAATGGAGAATCAGATACAATGGAGAATCATTGGTATAATGTTATTTTTCATATTTTTTTTTATTTCAACCACCAAATTCACCAATTTTAAGTTAACAGTGAGCCTACTGCAATTGTATTATGTTGGTAGGTGATTTTTTTTATTGATATACATATTACGTATTGTATCCCTTTATATACTTAATCCCATATTTTCATATTACATTTTGTTATCTCCGTCACCAAATTCATTGTTTTCCTCTACTGGGTATTAGGGCTTAATACTTACGCATATGTAAAGTTCATGTAGCATCAATACATACCTTATGGTACAATATAAACCTTACAACATGACATATTTTGTTTTGTTATTCCCATCACCAAATTCACTATTCTTTTATTGATTATTAGCCTACTGCAATTGTTTTTCTTTATCGAGCCTTAGGACTAAAAGCTCATGCACGTAAAATTTAAGTAATACACATCATCATTAGTGGCAAAGCCCGATATAGTCAACCATCACCAATTCACTGAAAAAATGTAGTTATTATGTGTTGCGTTGAATCCTTAAATATTTATATCAAATGATTAACACGATCCACATTCATATTTTTTCTATAAAAATTATCGTGTCACAAAAAAAAAAGAGAAGATTTTTGTAGAGTATTTTAAATAAGTCATGAAATCATGTAATGAATTAATAAATAAAACTGAGTGAATATATAGGTTGTAATTAGAAAGATTCTCAGTATTTTATTTTGTTATTTCCATAAAAGAATTCATCAGTTTTACATTAGCAATTAGCATAGTACAATCATCTTCCTCTATCGTGGCTTAGCACTAAAATCTCATGCAGATAAAAAAGTTTAAATAATGTTCATCATCATCAACGACAGAACAACATGTATTCAAAAGGTGTTAAGTTTACGAGCTCAAGAGTTACGTTGCTTTGCACAGGAGATGCTACACTCAATATGGTACGGTTTCAGTTTACTGCTTACTCTGCCTACACACTCTGATAATATTCTTATGAATAAAAGTTTATCACAAAGCAGAGAAACATATTAAATTCTCATTTGTTTTCTCAAATTTGCTAATAAATCAAGTTCGACTTTAAATCTAGCAATTCTAAGGTCTAAACTTCTCTTGACTGGCTTTATCAACCACTATTGTCTTACCATCAGATGATTCAATTGACGATAATAATTGTTTTACAAAAAACCCATTAAGAAGTGTTGATTTTACATCTATCTAATGCACTTTCTAGCCACGTTGTGCATAAGTAGAATTAATTAAGAACCAATCTGATTGTGCCGAGCCTAGGAAGTGGAGCAAAAGTGTCAAAATAACCCTTAACTACAAGCGTTGTTTAATGCTTGTTGATTGAACCATCAACATTTAGCTTAGCTCGAAAGCCTAGAGGCATGTCTAAAAGTGAATCTTTTATAATTTTGTAGAAGTATCATGTTATTCAATTCTGTCTTTGCTAACTTGGACCAATTTTGTGCAGGTTGGTAGAGCAGTCTAGGCTAATGATGTGACCAAGAGGATTTTTTGGTGGAAGCCACTCGGAAAAGTCCGTTAGATAATCGTTGTAACCTGAATATCTGGCATTATAGTTATGTAATTTGTGTGAACTAAATGTGGATTTCCTATTTAATAATGAAGACAAATTTTCAAGCATCGTAACTTGAACTGTATAGAGATGTATTTTATTTGAACTAATTAAGGATGCCCTATTCATGAAGAAAAAATATTTCAAATATGGTTTTAGACGTCCACGAAAATTTTTGTCAAAAATGACGACGGATCACCAAAAAATGATGTTGAACTATAGATCACTAATATTCTTAAAATGGGGGTTTTACCTACTCCGGGCTATTTTGACCTTGAAAACGGATCATTTTGATCGTCAAGGCCAAATGGCTCCATAGTTAGCATCTTAAAAAAGGCCCACGAAAAATTCGGACAAAAATAACGTCGGAATTCCACATCACAAAAAATCCACGGACTATAACACATTAAAATCGACAAAATTGGGGTGGGTGGGGTTACATTCTCTAGGGCTCGTGTCACATTGAAAATGGATCGTTTTGGCCGTTAGGTCCAACATGCTCCATAGATAACGTCTTAATAGATGTCTACAAAAAAATTGGGAAAAAGTTACGTTTGAATTGCGGATCACCAAAAATCCATGTACTATTATTCAGGAAATTTGATAAAATGGGGGGTTTACTTGCTACAAGGCTCGTTTGACTTTGAAATTGGCTTCTTTTGTCCACCAGGCCAATTGCCTCCATAGATAATGTTTTAATAGACGTCCACGAAAATTGGGGCTAAAATGACGGCAAAAATCCAAATCACCAAAAAAGATGGTGAACTAGCACATGGAAATTGGCAAAATGTGGTTTTTACCTTCTCTGGGCTGGTTTGACTTTTAAAATACGTCGTTTTGACCGTCAGGGTGAATTGGAGCCATTGATAACAATCATAAAGACGTCCACAAAAATTTGGACAAAAATAATGTCAAAATTCCAAATCACCAAAAATCCACGAACTATATTCAACATTTTAGTCAAAATTCATTGACAGGATTATATATGTACAAAATTTGTATAAAATTATTCAAATCTCAGATACCAATATTTAATTTCACTATTTTAGATATTTGAATCCATACTTCAAATATGGCTTGCTAAAATCCAAATTATGTTTCACACTGTTTGTATATCCGAAGACTTTCTTGGATAAATGTATATGCATATATATTTAAAAATATTATCAAATGATTAATGATGATCTAAATTTAATTTTTTTCCTAATATAAACGATACCACCCCGCCAAAAAATAAAAATAATTTGTTTTGTAGAATGTTTTAAATAATGTCTGAAGTTATGTTATGAATTAATGAAATACTATTGAGTGAATTTGTGAGAAGATTTTTCATATTTTTTTTATTTCCATCATCAAATTCACCAGTTTTACTTTAATAGTCAAGCTACTACAATCGTATTATGTAGATAGGTGATTATTTATATTGATATACACATTATGTATTGAATCCCTTCATATACTTACTCCTATATTTTCATATTATGTTTTGTTATCTCCGTCACAAGTTTCACAGTTTTCATCTACCGGAGAATAGGGAGTAATGTTTATGCACATGTAAAGTTCAAGTAATATCAATACATACCTTATGATATATATGAACCTTATAACATGTCATATATTTTTTATTCCCGTCACGGATGTCAATAGTCTTTTATTGATTGTTAGCCTACTGCAATTGTTTTCCCTTATCGAGCCTTAGGACTAAAACATAATGCACGTAAAATTTAAGTAATACACGTCATCATGAGTGGCAAAGCCCGATATAGTCAACTATCACCAATTCCTTGAAAAAAATGTAGATATTGTGTTGTGTTGAATCCCTAATTATTATATCAAATGATTAAGACGATCCACATACATATTTTTTCTATAAAAATAATCCCCTCACACACAAAAAAAAAAGATGATTTTTGTAGAGTATTTTAAATAAGTCATGTAATCACGTTATGAATAAATAAATACAATTGAGTAAATATTTATGTTGTAATTAGAAGAATTCTCTGTATTTTGTTTTGTTATTTCCATCACAAATTCATCAGTTTTACATTAGCATATTGCAATCATCTTCCTCTATTGTGTCTTAGCCCTAAAATCTTATGCAGATATAGTTTAAATAATATTGATCATCATCAAAGACAAAACAAAATGTATTCAAAAGTTGTTAAGTTGACTAGTTCAGGAGTTACGTTGCTTGGCACAGGAGATGCTACACTCAATATGGTACAATTAAAGTTTATTGCTTACACTGTCAGATAATATTCTTAAGAATAAAAGTTTATCACAAAGTAGAGAAACATATCAAATTCTCATTTAAATCAAGTTATACTAAGGTCTAAACTTCTCTTGAGTGGCTTTATCAACCACTATTGTCTTACCAGTAGCCGATTCAATTGACAATAATAATTGTTTTACAAAAAGCCCTTTAAGAAATACAGATTTCGCATCTATCTGGTGCACTTTCCGGCCACGTTGTGCATAAGTACAATTAATTAAGAAGTAATCTGATTGTGTCGAGCTAGCAACTGGATAAAAGTGTCAAAATAACCCTTAACTACGAGCCTTGTTTTATGCTGGTTGATTTAAACATCAATATTTGGCTTAGCTCGAAATCCTAGAGGCATGTTTAAAACTGAACCGCTTATCATGTTATTCGATTCAATGGAGAATCATTGGTATAATGTTATTTTTCATATTTTGTTTTTTTATTTCAACCACCAAATTCACCAATTTTAAGTTAATAGTGAGCCTACTGCAATTGTATTATGTTGGTAGGTGATTTTTTTTATTGATATACATATTACGTATTGTATCCCTTTATATACTTAATCCCATATTTTCATATTACGTTTTGTTATCTCCGTCACCAAATTCATTGTTTTCCTCTACTGGGTATTAGGGCTTAATACTTACGCATATGTAAAGTTCAAGTAGCATCAATACATACCTTATGGTACAATATAAACCTTACAACATGACATATTTTGTTTTGTTATTCCCATCACCAAATTCACTATTCTTTTATTGATTATTAGCCTACTGCAATTGTTTTTCTTTATCGAGCCTTAGGACTAAAAGCTCATGCACGTAAAATTTAAGTAATACACATCATCATTAGTGGCAAAGCCCGATATAGTCAACCATCACCAATTAACTGAAAAAATGTAGTTATTATGTGTTGCGTTGAATCCCTAAATATTTATATCAAATGATTAACACGATCCACATTCATATTTTTTCAATAAAAATTATCGTGTCACAAAAAAAAGAGAAGATTTTTGTAGAGTATTTTAAATAAGTCATGAAATCATGTAATGAATTAATAAATACAACTGAGTGAATATATAGGTTGTAATTAGAAAGATTCTCAGTATTTTATTTTGTTATTTCCATAAAAAAATTCATCAGTTTTACATTAGCAATTAGCATAGTACAATCATCTTCCTCTATCGTGGCTTAGCACTAAAATCTCATGCAGATAAAGTTTAAATAATATTCATCATCATCAACAACAGAACAACATGTATTCAAAAGGTGTTAATTTACGATACGTTGCTTTGCACAGGAGATGCTACACTCAATATGGTACGGTTTCAGTTTACTGCTTACTCTGCTTACACACTCTGATAATATTCTTATGAATAAAATTTTATCACAAAGCAGCGAAACATATTGAATTCTCATTTGTTATCTCAAATTTGCTAATAAATCAAGTTCAACTTTAAATCTAGCAATACTAAGGTCTAAACTTCTCTTGAGTGGCTTTATCAACCACTATTGTCTTATCATCAAATGATTCAATTGACGGTAATAATTGTTTTACAAAAAACCCATTAAGAAGTGTTGATTTTACATCTATCTAATGCACTTTCTTGCCACGTTGTGCATAAGTAGAATTAATTGAGAAACAATCTGATTGTGTCGAGCCTAGGAACTGGAGCAAAAGTGTAAAAATAACCGTTAACTACAAGCCTTGTTTAATGCTTGTTGATTGAACCATCAACATTTATCTTAGCTCGAAAGCCTAGAGGCATGTCTAAAAGTGAATCTTTTATAATTTTGTAGAAGTATCATGTTATTCGATTCTGTCTTTGCTAACTTGGACCAATTTTGTGCAGGTTGGTAGAGCCGTCTAGGATAATGATGTGACCAAGAGAATTTTGTGGTGGAAGACACTCGGAAAAGTCCGTTAGATAATCGTTGTAACCTGAATATCTGGCATTATAGTTATGTAATTTGTGTGAACTAAATGTGGATTTCCTATTTAATATTGAAGACAAATTTTCAAGCATCGTAACTTGAACTTAGTATAGCGATGTATTTTATTTGAACTAATTAAGGATGCCCTATTCATGAAGAAAAAATATTTCAAATATGGTTTGGATGACCACGAAAATTTTTGTCAAAAACGACGGTGGATCACCAAAAAAGATGGTGAATTATAGATCACTAAAATCGTTAAAATGGGGGGACTAGGGCTTAACGCTTGTATATGTACACTGTTTGCTAAAATCCAAATTCACCGTTTTCAGCTAGTGGGGACTAGGGCTTAACGCTTACACATATGTAAATTTCAAGTAGCATCAATACGTACCTGTGTTATGTTATCTCCTTCACCAAATTCACCGTTTTCAGCTAGTGGGGACTAGGGCTTAACGCTTACACATATGTAAATTTCAAGTAGCATCAATACGTACCTTATGGTACAATATAAACCTTACAACATGAAATATTTTGTTTTGTTATTCCTGTCACGGACTTCAGTAGACTTTTATTGACTGTAATCCTACTGCAATTTTTTTTCTTTATCCAGCTTTGGGGCTAAAAACTCATGCACATAAAATTTAAGTAATACACATCCTCATTACTGACATAAACTTAAAATAATAGTCATCATCATCAATTACAGGACAACATATATTCAAAAAGTGTCAATTGATCGACCAATGGCGGAGCCATCATATATTTAGGGCTTCTTCCGAACCCCTTTCGGTGAAAAATTATATTATTTTTATGTGGTTAAAATAATTTTTTAGGTACATAGAGTAGATGTCGAACCCCCTTCGGCTATTTCATGTGTCTATTTCTCAGGATTTTGAACCCCCTAATAAAAATTCTGGCTCCGCCTCTGTGATCGACATCACTCCATTGAAAAAGTACATTATGTAGATTTGTGAAACGTTTTATCATGATAGTAAAATCAGCTTTTAGCGACAAAAAAATATGTACATTTATAAAGAGTGGTAAAGTCTTTACCGGCATTAGTTAAGATTCTTTCGAACCAATATCGCTAAAGACTTTAGAGACATATACAACGAGTGTTAATTATCGCTAAAATTACGTATATCATATTTTATGTAATGTATGTAAATTTTAAGAGCCAAAGCAAACAGGGAATGATCCCCATATACGGAAATACTTTGTTTTGTTTTGTTTTTCCATCACCAAATTCACCAGTTTTACGTTAATAGTCACCCTACTTCAATGGTATTATGTATATAGGTGATTTTTTTTTATTGATATACATATTACATATTGAATCCCTTTTTATACTCAATCCTATATTTTCATATTATGTTCTGTCATCTCTATCACCAAATTCGCTGTTTTTCTCTACTAGGGATTAGGGCTTAATGCTTATGCATACGTAAATTTTAAGTAGCATCAATACGTACCTTATGGTAGAATATAAACTTTGCAACTTGACATGTTTTGCTTCGTTATTTCCATCGCCAAATTCAGCAGCCTTTTATTGACTATTAGCCTACTTCAATTATTTTTCTTTATCGGGCTTTAGGACTAAAAGCTCATGCACATAAAATTTAGTATAACTTACATAAATCCTATAGTGTAAGATCTAAATTACATTCTATCCCTACTCTTTTCAATTTTAAAAAAATCCCATAAAATATCAATCATCTCGGTACATAACTTTCATCCGGATACATCAATTGTGATACATTATAAAACTTGTTTGTTGCGTTTAATATGGATATTAACATAAAATTGATTTTATTTCCCATAAATCATGCAGATCTAATTGATACCAATCTATTCCAATCTGTAACAGCTTCACGAAATTTAAAATTTAGATTTATATCTTCTCCGTCAATTCAAAATAAATAAATCTCCACAAGAGAAATTTCTAAAGAGATGATGACTACTGAATTAGGTACTTTTCAATCTACTGGGAATGATTTGATCCTTGATAGAGTACCTTAAATAAATCTATTTCTTTCACGGTTTAAAGGAATATTGGTGGAGACTAATATGGGCGTAGCAGTGAATGTTCTTGGAGAAATCATTAGAAAGTTTGCAATTGTGACAGCAGGGCAAACCTTCATCCATCTAATATAGGTTTATGATGACGAGAATCATCAGTTGGTTACAAATGGGATCTATAGATTTGCGTGGCATCTCGGTTATTGTGATTTCTTCATCTGATCTATTAGTATACAAATAATGCTCTGTATTTCAATATTAATTTGGATTTACAGTTGTTGTGTGAAAATTATTCTCGGGAAGGATACCTTAAGATCAAGACCTCATAGGTACATCATGGGGAGTGGATGTGTATGTATATAAGAAGAAAGAGTGGTTTGTCATACCGTGTTAGTGTCATTAATTCATTGGCTTCTTATCAAACGAAGCAAATTATCTTTTTCTATTATCTTCTTATCCATCACTGACTATTCAACCACTCCCTCCACCATTCCTTCTTCCTCTCTGTCATTGGTATATAGTTTCTTTTCAATGTATCATTGCTATAGATTTGTTTTGTCGTTTTGATGTGAATATGTAAGTCATGATACATTAGTGGTAAATGACTTGCGTGTATTGTTATGTGTATCTATAAATTATGACGTGGTCATTGTTTTGTATTCGAAAGTGATTTTTATAAAAATGTATCATCATAATATATTTTATATGATTCATGCAATAAATGAATTAACAATTGATATGGATCAGATTCATTTTGAATATCGAGTGTGTGTATCACATATTTTTATAATGTATTAGGTTATTATTGTGTATATTATACATATAAATAGTGTAACAATTAAGATATTTAATTTACTTGTTTTGATCAAGACAAATATGGATGATACTTAATAAATCAATCTTGGATTTTTGTGAATGGTTGTATCATTGAAAATTTTAATGTACCTAGTACATGTTACAAGATGGTTATAAAATTTTGTCAATATGTGTTAGTTTTTTGTTAGATAGGTGATCCTTTGAAAATTGAAAAAATGTATTTCATATGATGTATCATTGAATTTTTAAATGTTTGTAGAATGTACCATGCCATATAAGTTTTTATGTATCAAGATTATGATGGGTAATATGTACAAATACATCACATTCTAAGTTAGGTAGCACTGAACAAATATTAAAGAGTGTAGATACATAATACACAAGCGATTTTTCATTGTGTATATAGCCTTTCAAATTTGTATAAGATTTACATGATACATTGAAAAACTTGATACATGAAAATTATACATTGGGAAGTGTTTATGTATTCAAGAACATTTTTATTGAACATAATAAAACTAGTAGAAGATTTCAACAACATTAAAGTTATGTATCAACATCTCAACTATGATTATTATACATTGTATAAAACAAGGATGAATAGAGAATCAGATACAATGGAGAATCATTGGTATAATGTTATTTTTCATATTTTGTTTTTTTATTTCAACCACCAAATTCACCAATTTTAAGTTAATAGTCAGCCTACTGCAATCGTATTATGTTGGTAGGTGATTTTTTTTATTGATATACATATTACGTATTGTATCGCTTTATATACTTAATCCCATATTTTCATATTACGTTTTGTTATCTCCGTCACCAAATTCATTGTTTTCCTCTACAGGGTATTAGGGCTTAATACTTACGCATACTTAAAGTTCAAGTAGCATCAATACATACCTTATGGTACAATATAAACCTTACAACATGACATATTTTGTTTTGTTATTCCCATCACCAAATTCACTATTCTTTTATTGATTATTAGCCTACTGCAATTGTTTTTCTTTATCGAGCCTTAGGACTAAAAGATCATGCACGTAAAATTTAAGTAATACACATCATCATTAGTGGCAAAGCCCGATATAGTCAACCATCACCAATTCACTGAAAAAATGTAGTTATTATGTGTTGCGTTGAATCCCTAAATATTTATATCAAATGATTAACACGATCCACATTCATATTTTTTCAATAAAAATTATCGTGTCACAAAAAAAAGAGAAGATTTCTGTAGAGTATTTTAAATAGCTCATGAAATCATGTAATGAATTAATAAATACAACTGAGTGAATATACATGTTGTAATTAGAAAGATTCTCAGTATTTTATTTTGTTATTTTCATAGAAAATTCATCAGTTTTACATTAGCAATTAGCATAGTACAATCATCTTCCTCTATCGTGGCTTAGCACTAAAATCTCATGCAGATAAAGTTTAAATAATATTCATCATCATCAACAACAGAACAACATGTATTCAAAAGGTGTTAAGTTTACGAACTCAAGAGTTACATTGCTTTGCATAGGAGATGCTACACTCAATATGGTACGGTTTCAGTTTAGTGCTTACTCTGCTTAAACATTCTGATAATATTCTAATGAATAAAAGTTTATCACAAAGCAGAGAAACATATTGAATTCTCATTTGCTATCTCAAATTTGCTAATAAATCAAGTTCGACTTTAAATCTAGCAATACTAAGGTCTAAACTTCTCTTGAGTGGCTTTATCAACCACTATTGTTTTACCATCAAACGATTCAATTGACAGTAATAATTGTTTTACAAAAAAACCATTAAGAAGTGTTGATTTTACATCTATCTAATGCACTTTCTAGCCACGTTGTGCATAAGTAGAATTAATTAAGAAATAATGTGATTGTGTCGAGCCTAGGAACTGGAAAAAAAGTGTCAAAATAACCCTTAACTACAAGCCTTGTTTAATGCTTGATGATTGAACCATCAACATTTAGCTTAGCTCGAAAGCCTAGAGGCATGTCTAAAAGTGAATATTTTATAATTTTGTAGAAGCATCATGTTATTCGATTCTGTCTTTGCTATCTTGGACCAATTTTGTGCAGGTTGGTAGAGCAATCTAGGCTAATGATGTGACCAAGAGGATTTTTTGGTGGAAGACACTCGGAAAACTCCGTTAGATAATCGTTGTAACCTGAATATCTTGCATTATAGTTATGTAATTTGTGTGAACTAAATGTGGATTTCCTATTTAATATTGAAGACAAATTTTCAAGCATCGTAACTTGAACTTAGTATAGCGATGTATTTTACTTTAACTAATTAAGGATGCCCTATTCGTGAACAAAAATTATTTCAAATATGGTTTGGATGTGCACGAAAATTTTTGTCAAAAATGACGGTGGATCACCAAAAAAGATGGTGAACTTTAGATCACTAAAATCGTTAAAATGGGGGGTTTACCTGCTCCGGGCTCGTTTGACCTTGAAAATGGATCACTTTGATCGTCAAGGAAAAATGGCTCCATAGATAATGTCTTAACAGAGGCCCATGCAAAATTTGGACAAAAATGACATCGGAATTTCAGATCACCAGAAATCCATGGACTATAGCACACAAAAACCGGCAAAATTGGGGGGGGGGTTACATTCTCTAGGGCTCGTTTGACATTGAAAAAGGATCGTTTTGTCCGTTAGGTCCAAGTGGCTCCATAGATAACATCTTAATGGACGTCTACAAAAAATTTGGGAAAAAGTTGCGTTTGAATTGCGGATCACCAAAAATCCATGTACTATTGTACACGAAAATTTGTAAAATGGGGGGTTTACTTGCTACAAGGCTCGTTTGACCTTGAAAATAGCTTGTTTTGTCCATCAGGGGCAATTGGCTCCATAGATAACGTTTTAATGGACGTCCACGAAAATTGGGGCTAAAATGACGGCAGAAGTCCAAATCACCAAAAAAGATGGTGAACTAGCACATGGAAATTGACAAAATTGGTTTTTTACCTTCTCTGGGGCTCGTTTAACTTTGAAAATGGGTCATTTTGGCCGTCTGGGCCACTTGGCTCCATAGCTAACGTCTTAAAGACGTCTACGAAAATTTGGACAAAAATAATGTCAAAATTCCAAATCACCGAAAATCCACGAACTATATTCAACATTTTAGTCAAAATTCATTGACAGCATTATATATGTACAAAATTTGTATAAAATTATTCAAATCTCAGATACCAATAGTTAATGTCACTATTTTAGATATTTGAATCCATACTTCAAATATGGCTTGCTAAAATCCAAATTATCTTTCACACTGTTTGTATATAATCTCTGAGAATTTCTTGGATAAATGAATATGCATGTATATTTAGAAATATTATCAAATGATTAATGATGATCTAAATTTAATTTTTTTCCTAATATAAACGATCTCACCCCGCCAAAAAATAATAATAATTTGTTTTGTAGAATGTTTTTAAATAATGTTTGAAGTTATGTTATGAATTAATTAAATACTATTGAGTGAATTTGTGAGAAGATTTTTCATATTTTTTTTATTTCCATCATCAAATTCGCCAGTTTTACGTTAATAGTCAGTCTACTACAATCGTATTATGTAGATAGGTGATTGTTTATATTGATATACACATTATGTATTGAATCCCTTCATATACTTACTCCTATATTTTCATATTATGTTTTGTTATCTCCGTNTCCTATATTTTCATATTATTTTTTGTTATCTCCGTCACAAGTTTCACAGTTTTCATCTACCGGGGATTAGGGATTAATGTTTATGCACATGTAAAGTTAAAGTAATATCAATACATACGTTATGGTATATATAAACCTTATAACATGTCATATTTTTCTTATTCCCGTCACGGACTTCAATAGTCTTTTATTGATTGTTAGCCTACTGCAATTGTTTTCCTTTATCAAGCCTTAGGACTAAAAAATCAGTACGTAAAATTTAGGCATATTACATATATTGAACCCTAAACTTTATTTCAAATTTTATCTTTGACCTCCAACATTTATAATGCACATACAGACACTTTAACTATCCAACTTTTAAGTAAATAAATAAATGTGTCCTACGTGACATAATACATGTAGGACACCACGTAGGACAAAAAATTACATGTAGGATGATATGTAGGTCATGTGTGTCTATTTGTTCAACTTTAAACAAGTTTAAATGTCTATTTGTGCATATCCAAAGTTGAAGGGTATAAATGTGATTTGAAGCCAAGCTAAACAGCACATTTATGTATTATGCCTCAAATTTAAGTAATACACATCATCATTAGCGGTCTGATATATTAAAAAAACGTCAGCGATCACCAATTCACTGAAAAATATAAATACCATGTGTTGTATTGAATCCCTAAATATTATATCAAATGATTAAGACGATCCACATTCATATTATTTCTATAAAAATTACCCCATTGTAAAAGAAAAAGATTTTGTAGAATGCTTTAAATAAGTCCTAAAATCACGTTATGAGTTAATAAAATACTATTGAGTGAATATATATGTCGTAATTAGAAGGATTTCCAGTATTTTGTTTTGTTATTTCTATTACATATTTACCAGTTTTACATTAACAGCGAGCCTGCTACAATCATACTCCTCTATCGTGGCTTAGCACTAAAAGCTCATGCACATAAAGTTTAAATAGTATTCATCATTATCAATGACTGGACAACATGTATTTAAAAGGTGTCAACTGATCGACCAATGGCGGAGCCATCATATATTTAGGGGTTTCATTCGAACCCCTTTCGGTGAAAAATTATATTATTTTAATATGGTCAAAATAATTTTTTAGGTACATAGAGTAGATGTCGAACACCCTTTGGCTACTTCATATGTGTCTATTTCTTAAGATTTTGAACCCCCTGACAAAAAATTCTTGCTCCGCCTCTGTGATCGAACCACTCCATTGAAAAAGCATATTATATAGTTATGTGAAAGGTTTTATCACGATAGTAAAATCAAATTTAAGTGACAAAAAATATGCACGTTTATAAAGAGTGCTAAATTCTTACCGGTGTTAGTTAATTTTTATTAGATTCAATGTCATTAAATGCTTCAGAGACATTGACAAAGAGTGTTAATTGCCGCTATATTTAGTGACAATTAAGCTATTGCAGTTAAATAATTGCAACTAAAGATCATTTTTTGTATATTGATTAATATACATAGAACGTAATTAATCCCTTTTAATATTTACTTGTATAATTTGTCGGATTATGTTTTTGTTATTTCCATTACCAAATTTATTGATTTTATGTTAGTAGTTAACCTAATGCAATCGTTTTCCTCTATTGGGGATCAAGATTGAGCTCATGCCTGTGATGGTTAAGTAATATCAATATGTACCTTGTGGTACAAAATTAACCTTTCAACATGGTATATATAGTTTTGTTATTCCCACTATCGAATTCACCCAATTTTTTCATTGACTATTAGCCTAGTGCAATTATATTTTTCTATCAAGGCTTAGGATTGAAAAATCATTCACGTAAAATTTAAGTAATATCCATCGTTATGATCAATAGCAGAGTCACATGTATTAAAAAAGAGTCAACCAATACTAGTTCATGGAAAAAGTATATATACTATGTGTTGTGTTAATACATCAATATTATATAAAATGATTAATGACGATTTCATTTCATAATTTAAGTGAATTATCTTAAAATTAACTTCCAGGTAAATATTCAATTAATAAACCTCATTAATTTCTTCTTTCTTAAAACCAAAAAAGGCAATATTCATTTAAGTATTGCACTTAAAAGTCAAAATCCAGCAACTTTAGTCAAAGTTCAATTGATTTTATTAAAAAATATTTATAATCTATAATAAAATCTATTCAACACATTGGTAACTTACATTAAAGGGAAAATGCACAAGTACCCCCTCCGAAATCCCAGATACACACTTTTCCTATACTAAGGTCCTATTACTCCCCTAAACTTATTTTATAAGTATTTTTTTACTCCTTTTCGGCCTACGTGGCACTAGCTTGAAAGAAAAATTCAACCAGTGTTGGGCCCACAAGATAGCGCCACGTAGGCCGAAAATCATAGAAAATTATTTATAAAATAAGTTCAGGGGGTAATAGGACCTTAGTATAGTATAAGTGTGTCTCTACGATTTCAGGCATAGGTTGAGGTTTCCTTGTGCATTCCATTGATTAAATATCACTATTTCAATCCATCTATAGATATCCTCCGAAGCATTTCTTGGAAAAACATATAATTTTTAAAAAATATTTAATGGAAGATCCAACTATCATTTAAAGAGTAGAGTTGTTGGTTTCACCACTTGGTGGAATTCCACAACGAAGAGTTTCCCCTTTCTTAGATCTGATTGCTACTTCGACTGAAGGACCAGATTTGAAACCTCATTCAATCCACTTTCCATTTGATCAATCTGAGTGGCAATTGAAAGTCAGGTTTCATGGTTGCAATGGATGGAGGGATCAACAAAAGAAATGCAAAGAATGGGTTGAAACGATGGAGTCTATCCATCGCCCTGTATGGATAGCTGTAGGAATTTATGGAGTGCATAAAAATTTCAACTTATAGAGTTCATACCGACGAAAATTTATATTTTGTTAGTAGAGAGGTGGTCTTGTGAGACTAACAGTTTTATGTTTCCGTGGGGTGAAGCTACTGTTAGTCTTGAAGACAAAATGGTTTTGGGAGGGTTTACTGTTTTGGGTGACTGTGACAAGTCCCCCTTTCAATGCCTTGAGTTGGTAGAGATTGAAGAGTATCTTGAGAATGCGAGAAGAGAACTTATCAGATCAAAGACAAATAATCAGAGTAGGTGGTTGAATTACTTCATAAATAGTTGTAAGGACTACAAACACTAAGCTTTTCTTTCTCTTTGGTTATCAAGATTTGTGTTTCCATGTAAAGTAAGTGCTCCTGTTTTCTCGATAGCAGTTAGTCTGGCTAGAGGTATGTGTCTAACTCTTGCTCCTGCTGTTCTTGCTAGTATATACATGGACTTGGACTCATTGAGAAAGGCTATGATAGAGACAGGTAGAAGAAATAGAGACATAATTAAGATGCATAAACTTAATCTTTGGTCGCCATTGTTCTTTGTTCAAGTCTGGGCTTGGGAGAGGATGGTATCTTTGCAGCCAGAGCGGGCTCGGAATTATAATATAGTTAGTGGGGTGAGGATAGGACGATGACACAATGTGAAACAAACGGGTGAAATTAATTTGAGGACTATAATTGATGCACCTGGGGAGATTTTTCTATGGAGGCCATACGCCTTGGCTGTGGAAGCTTTGGTCAAATTTTCCCCAAGTTTTACAAGGAAAATGAAGAGTGGACAATAGTTGGAGAGCAAAATTTGGATCAATAAATGGAGTCTTTCTTTCGATGCTTGAGGGTGTCTGAGCTTGTTGGTTTAGATTGTCAAGAACCTTATTGACCAAATCGGGTAGCAATGCAGTTTGGGTATGATCAAGACTTCCCTAAATGGATTCCTCGCCTTCTAGTCCAGAACTTGCCTGATACAATTACAGCAGACCTATTGCTTCTGATTTGAGGTTATACTATCCGTCTAGGATGTTTGAACCGGATGTAACAACACGGTACTTGGAATGGTGGAGAACGAAACTGATCGTCAAATGGAGAATTACCTTGAAGTTCATCCTGGTTTTCCTCCCAATTATTGTTGGAAAAATGACAAGAAGAATTACCCTGATGTTCCTTCTGGTTTTCCTCCCAATTATTGTTGGAAGAATGAAAAGGAGAATTACCCTGATGTTCCTCCTCGTTCTAAGCAGAATCATATTGCAGATGAAACAGTTCACATATTCATTGACGGCAATGAGAGTAGCAGTGAAGGAAGCATGGAAAGAAGCAAAGCTTCAGTGGTAACAGTAACGTATACCAAAATCATTGAAGGCAATATAGCGATGGGAAACCATGAGAAAGAGAGGTGTACATATGATATGATCAATATTGTGAAACTTAAGAGGAGGATTAGAAACCTTGAAAACATCAATGCTGGAAAGGTTCCAATAATCAGGACAAAGTGAAAACAAGCTAAGATTAAGCTAAACTATAGTGCTAATACTAAGTTTTTGTTTAGTTCATCAAGTTATATATTCTTCGTTATTGCCTAGTACTTAGACAATGCTACTAGCTAGCTCGTTCTTCTATTTAGGTCCTTTTGTAACTATATATCTCAGCTTTAGTAATAAAAATTCACTTGAATCATGTTTCAGTTCACTTGTTTACTTTCCAGGTTTCTAACTATTTAGCTCTATGAAGCGTTTGTGGCTGTTGCGAATGCAAAGTCAAGATTACAGATATAATCACTATCTAGCATTTACTTTTTCCTAGACTATCAACTTACTCAGAACTCGGAGTCGGAGATTTTTTTTAATTCTCTCGCCCCTTCAACTAAACCAAGTTGAGTGACAAACATCTTCTTGTAAGTGAGGAGATTAGAGAGTAAATTAACAAGAAAGGGATGAGATAATATTGAACTAATTAATTTGGTCATATTGTTGTCTCAAACTGTACTTATTGCAGATAGCCTTGACAAAAAAATCTGAACTTTTGAGCATGTCTTTGTTTTAGGGGATATTTGCAAGAAAGTTATGGAGCTATTTTGCAGGATCAATTAGATGCATGGACCAACATGGTATTGTCGATTTCAACTTGTTTGAAATTGAGATGCAGTAGTAGTAGTTATTGTTTCAGTCCTGGTATAATGTTATTTTTCATATTTTGTTTTGTTATTTCCATCACCAAATTCACCAATTATACGTTAATAGTCAGCCTACTGCAATCGTATTATGTAGATAGGTGATTTTTTTTATTGATATACGCATTATGTATTGAGTCACTTTATATACTTAATCATATATTTTCATATTATGTTTTGTTATCTTCGTCACCAAATTCACTGTTTTCTTCTACTGGGATTAGGGCTTAATGCTTACGCATACGTAAATTTCAAACTAGCATCAATACGTACCTTATGGTACAAAATAAACTTACAACGTGACATATTTTGTTTTATTATTCCCATCACCAAATTCACTATTTTTTTATTGACTGTTAGCCTATTGCAAATGGTTTTCTTTATCGAGCCTTAGGACTAAAAGTTCATGCATCATTTGTGGCAAAGCCCGATATAGTCAACTATCTCCAATTCACTGAAAAAATTGAGATACTACGTGTTGTGTTGAATCCCTAAATATTATATCAAATGATTAAGACGATCCACATAAATATTTTTTCTATAAAAATAATCCCCTCCCCAAAAAAAGATTTTGTAGAGTATTTTAAATAATTCATGAAATCACATTATCATATATTATTATAAGTGGAAAGCTCTAAAGTGAAAAGTTTAATTACCATTTTAACCCTACACTAAATGAAAACGCTATAAAATGTTTAATTAAATTCATCTAATATAATTAATTAAATATTTTTGTCTTTAAATGAAGAAAATACCTCTTTAAATAAATGCTAAGTATCATATTGACTACAATACAATGAATGTTTTAACAATTTATAAAATGATTCTTCATATTCTTATATGTGTATTAGTACATATATTGAATAATTATAGTCATACGCTTCACCTTTAAATAATAACTACAAATTTGGATTTTATTAGTTTTGGAAATCTAACCATTTCCAAAGGATAAAATATAATGTGTCCTTTCACTTCTTCAATAAAGAAATTTAATGATATTTTCGTTATCTTTTTATAACTTGACTTTTGAGTTTCTATATATCTTAGATATCAATACCATTGTGTGCTTCACTAATTTTTCGATCAGTAAATTGTGTCATGATATATGTCGTCTTAGTTTTGATGAATGCTACTTCTCTTAACTCCTTGTATCTTAATATTTGTTTGATAATTTTACTGTAGATTAACTATGATCTGCTTAGATTTCTCTTCTATGTGTTCAAGTGAAATTTTTATTTTGTGTTATTATATTAGAAATGAAGATGTTATACATTTGTTGATGTTCATTAATAATATATTTGTTACTTTCATTGTTCATCCATGAAATGGGTTAATGACATATTCATGACAATCCTTTAAGTCCCTCAATCATATCTTATCCGAAGAGATTTTGAATAATTGGAAGAGGATAAAGAAAGTTGTCATCTCTTATATCTCTACATTTTTTCTACTTTTTTCTTTCACATTTTCACTTTTAGCTCATTTTATAATATTTTTGTTGATTTCTTTAGAGGTGTTCTTTTATTTACCATTTAAAAAAAATCTCTATTTTCTTTTCCGAGTCAATTCCTATTTGATAAATATATAACTACAAATAAAAAATAATTGTACGCAATAAGACTTCGAATTTTATAATTTAAGCCTTTGCATGGTTGATAATTGTTATTGCTTTGGTGATCACAAATGTAAGTTGTATAGCTTTTAAATTACTTTTTCCTGGTTTACTATTTTATTGGAAAAATGCACAAGTACCCCCTCAACCTATGCCCGAAATCACAGAGACACACTTATACTATACTAAGGTCCTATTACCCCCCTGAACTTATTTTATAAGTAATTTTCTACCCCTTTTTAGCTTACGTGGCACTAGTTTGAAAAAAAAAGTCAACCATCGTTGAGCCCACAAGATAATGCCACGTAGGCTAAAAAGGGGTAAAAAATTATTTAAAAAAAAAAGTTCAGTGGGGTAATAGGACCTTAGTATAGTATAAGTGTGTCTCTGAGATTTCGGGCATAGGTTGAGGGGGCACTTGGGCATTATCCCCTATTTTATTTTTTACAAATTTTATAGTAAAAAAAATAGAACTATTAGTTCTATAAAAGTGTGAAGCAACAAAGTTAAAGGTTGGATTACTAAAATAATCCTATAAATTTGTATAGAGTATAACACTCTTTGAAAATATAGAATTTGAAGGGTTCTGAATAATTAAATACACTTAATTAACTATATTTACCATATTCATCTACTAAAAGCCTCTAGCTGCCGGTGAAATATGTAAAGATGTTTGAGACTTTGATTCCCCTCATTCACTTTCTTTTATTTAATTCATTTTAATTATAACATGAAATTAAGTTCAAATTATCCAATTTAATTTATTATTTTTCTCTTAGTTAAGTTAAGATCCATCTTTACAAGAAAAAAGTACATGTATCTTCCATTACAAAATAAAGGTTTTGTTGATTGTCTTTTAAAGAAAATTTGAGATAGCTGCAATATGAATATGCCTTCTATCTTTCCTAATATTTCTTGTATATCTGAAAATTCTCTACATATATTTTTCTTAATTAATTATTGTAATTTGTAACTATTTTTTTGTTGATCTACTTTTTATTCTATCAGTAAACTACTGAATCAAAATGTACACGATCTTTCTTTCACAATATTCGTGGTTTCTTCGTCTTTAGTATCAAAGATGCAACACAAACACATCATTACAACAACTTCATGCAACTTAGCCTTGGGCACACGTCCAACGCACGTGCCCAAAACTAGTGAATTAATAAATACAATTGAGTAAATGCATATGTTGTAATTAGAAGGATTCTCTGTATTTTGTTTTGTTATTTCCATCACCAATTCATCAGTTTTACATTAGAATAACTTACTGCAATCATATTCCTCTATTGTAGATTAGCACTAAAATCTTATGTAGATAAAGTCGAAATAATATTCATCATCATCAATGACAGACCAACATGCATTCAAAAGGTGTTTAGTTGACGAGCTCAAGAGTTATGTTGCTTCACACATGCGATGCTACACTCAATATGGTACGATTTCAGTTTACTGCTTACACTCTCTGATAATATTCTTAAGAATAAAAGTTACCACAAAGCAGAGAAACATATTGAATTCTCATTTTTTTTTCTCAAATTTGCTAATGAATCATGTTCTACTTTAAATCTAGCTATACTAAGCTCTAAACTTCTCTTGAGTAGCTTTATCAACCACTGTTGTCTTACCAGCAACCGATTCAATTGACAATAATGATTGTTTTACAAAAAGCCCATTAAGAAATGCTGATTTGACAACTATCTCATGCACTTTTCGGTCACGTTGTGCATAAGTTGAATTAATTAAGAAGCAATGTGATTGTATCGAGCCTAGTAACTTGTGCAAAAGTGTCAAAATAACCCTTAACTACAAGCCTTGTTTTATGCTTGTTGATTGAACCATCAACATTTAGCTTAGCTCGAAATCCTAAAGGCATGTCTAAAACTGAACCGCTTATAATTATGTAGAAGTATCATGTTATTTGATTCTGTGTTTGCTAAACTTGGCTAATTTTGTGCAGGTTGGTAGAGCGGTGATAGGCTGATGATGTGAACAAGAGGATTTTGTGGTGGAAGACACTCGAAAAAGTCCGACAGATAATCGTTGTAACCTGAATATCTGGCATTATAGTTATGTAATCTCTGTGAACTAAATGTGGATTTCCTATTCAATATTGTAGACAACATTTCAAGCATTGTAACTTGAACTTAGTATAGCGATGTATTTTGTTTGAACTAATTAAGGATGCCCTATTCGTGAAGAGAAAATTTTCAAACATGGTTTGGACGTCCACAAAACGTTTTGGAAAAAATGACGGAAGATCGCCAAAAAAGATGGTGAACTATAGCACAGGAAAATATCTGTAAAATTGGGGGTTTACCTGCTCCGGGGCTCGTTTGACCTTTAAAATGGGCCGTTTTGGCCGTTAGGGCCATATGACTCCATAGTTAACGTCTAAACAGACTTCCACAAAAAATTTAGACAAAAATGACATCAGAATTCCAGATCACCAAAACCCCATGAACTATAACACACAAAAATCGACAAAATGGGGGGGGGGGGATTACATGCTTTGGGCTCGTTTGACATTGAAAGTGGATTGTTTTTGCAGTTAGGGCCATATGGCTCCATGGAAAGCGTCTTAATGGACGTCCACGAAAAAATTGAGAAAAAGTGACGTTTGAATTGCGGATCAACAAAAATCCATGGACTACACAAAAATTGGTAAATGGGGAATTTACCTACTGCGAGGCTCATTAGACTTTCAAAATGGGTCGTTTTGACCATCAGGGCTGATTGGCTCCGTAAATGATGTTTTAATAGACGTCCACGAAAATTTGAGGCAAAAATGACGACAGAAATCTGGATCACCAAAAAAGATTGTGAACTAGCACATGAAAATTGGCAAAATGGGGTTTTTACCTGCTATGGGGCTCGTTTAACTTTGAAAACGGGCCATTTTGGCCGTCTGGGCCACTTGGCTCCATAGATCACGTCTTAAAGACGTCCACCAAAAATTTGGACAAAAATAATGTCAAAATTTCAAATCACCGAAAATCCACGAACTATATTCAACATTTTTAGTCAAAATTCATTGACAATATTAATAAATGTACAAAATTTGTATAAAATTAGTCAAATCTCAGATACCAATATTTAATGTAACTATTTTAGATATTTGAATCCATACTTCAAATATGGCTTGCTAAAATCCAAATTATCTTTCACACTATCTGTATATAACCTCCGAAGAATTTCTTGGATAAATGTATATGCATGTATATTTAAAAATATTATCAAATGATTAATGATGATCTAAATTTAATTTTTTTCCCTAATATAAACGATCCCACCCCGCCAAAAAATAATAATAATTTGTTTTGTAGAATGTTTTAAATAATGTCTGAAGTCATGTTATGAATTAATGAAATACAATTGAGTGAATTTGTGAGAAGATTTTTCATATTTTTTTTATTTCCATCATCAAATTCACCAATTTTACGTTAATAGTCAGTCTACTACAATCGTTTTATGTAGATAGGTGATTATTTATATTGATATACACATTATGTATTGAATCCCTTTATATACTTACTCCTATATTTTCATATTATGTTTTGTTATCTCCGTCACAAGTTTCACAGTTTTCATCTACCGGGGATTAGGGATTAATGTTTATGCACATGTAAAGTTCAAGTAATATCAATACATACCTTATGGCATATATAAACCTTATAACATGCAATATTTTTTTTATTCCCGTCACGGACTTCAATAGTCTTTTGTTAATTGTTAGCCTACTGCAATTGTTTTTCTTTATCTAGTTTTAGGGCTAAAAACTCATGCACATAAAATTTAAGTAATACACATCATCATTAGTGACATAAAATTTAAATAATATTCTTCATTATCAATGACAGGACATCTATTCGAAAGGTGTCAACTGATCGACCAATGGCAGAGCCATCATTATATTTTTAGGGCTTTATCTGAACCCCTTTCGGTGAATAATTATATTATTTTTATATGGCTAAAATAATTTTTTAGATACATAGAGTAGATGTTGAACTCCCTTCGGCTACTTCATGTGTCTATTCATTAAGATTTTGACCCCAAAAATTTCTGGATCCGCCTCTATGATCGACACTACTCCATTGAAAAAGTATATTTTGTAGATATGTGAAACGTTTTATCACGATAGTAAAATCAGCTTTTAGTGACAAAAAATATACACATTTATAAAGAGTGCTATTTGTCACGACCCATAAATGGACGTGATGGCACTCGTCTTATCCCATCAAGATAAGTCAGCCTAAAATTCAACCATTACAATAAAAATGCGGAAAATTTACTATCAACTTACATTATACCCCCAAAACCTGGTAGTCACGTGTACAAGCCTCTAATGTATTACAATTGATTCAAAAGAAAAACTCAAGTCTCAAATGAACTTGTTTCTAGAATAGAACAAGATCATAATTATGGAGAAGAAAGTCTGCTGAGATGGAAA